>NC_068984.1:10086465-10090075 GCF_001194135.2 Octopus bimaculoides
GATCAGATTGGAGTCTGGTGTAGCCATCTGCTTCGCCAGTCCCCAGTCAAATCGTCCAACCCATGCTAGCGTGGAAAGCGGACATTAAATGATGATGATGATGATGATTCACAAGGCTTTGGTCAGCTCAAAGCTATAGTAGAAGACACTTGACTAAGATGTTAGGCAGTGCGACTGAACCTGAACCCTTATGTTTGGTAAGCAAATTTCTTAACCACACAGCCAAACCTACCCCTTATGATGTCCTCCTCCTCCTCCTCCTCCTCCTCCTCCTGTTTGTGATTAATTCCAGATGAGATTTCTAACCAAATAATTCCATCACCAATGGCTGTAGTTTACCAATCTTTGTCTTATCTTAAAGGAAGCAAAGAAAGAAGGAAAGATGGGCCTGAAGTTTAAGAGCAGCTGGAATAAAGATAAACAGAATCAGTCTGAGCTAATCTGGTTTAATTCTGTTATGCTTTTACTTGCTTCAGTCACTGGAATGTGGCCATGCTGGGGCTCTGTTTTAAAGCTTTTTTTGCTTTTATTTTGATAAAATCAATTCCAATATTTACTGTAACTTTGGTATTTATTGTATTAGTTTCTGTTTTTTTACTGAACTACTGCTGCTACTACTACTACTACTACTACTACTACTACTACTACTATGTTGTCGCTTAACGTCCACCTTCCATGCTAGCATGGGTGGGACAGTTTAACAAGTGCCATCCAGGCAGAAGCCTACACCAGACTTCTGTGACTGTTTTTGGCAGGATTTTTACAGCTGGATGCTCTTCCTAACACCAACCACTCAGCAGAGTGGACTTAGTGCTTTTTACGGGGCACAAGCACAGGCGAGGTTAGTTTTGGCAAGGTTTTTACAGCTGGAAGCCCTTCCGAACACCAACCACTTTATAGTGCAGACTGGGTGCTTTTAAGTGGTACCTGCACTGACAGGGTCACCAAGTAACTTGCAAAACAAAATAAAAAAGAAAAACCTTTCAGTGGAGAGGAGGTGTCTTGCTGTTGAGGAAGTATAAGGTTACTTGGCCAAGTTCAAATCCACTTACAAAGCTATGGTCGACCTGGGATTAAAGAAGAAGACACATTCCCAAGATGCAGTGGAACTGAACCTGAGACCACATGGTTGAGAAGCAAACTTCTTAACCACACAGCCATACTTGCACCTTACAATTAATTTTGAAAACAATGAAGAATTCAGGAAAACAACTTTGTCATTAAGTTAGTGTCTAAGGCGGCAAACTAGTAGAATTATTAGCATGCCAGACAAAATGCTTCGTCCATCTTTACATTCATCTTTACCATGGGTATATGGCATAGTGGTTAAAAGCACTACTAACCCCAAGATTCCAAGTTCGATTTCAGGCAGTGACCTGAATAATAATAACAACAACATTGGAAAAATACCTTAGGAATGAGAACCTAGGTTCGAAATTCCCCCCAGGACACCTGATGAAGGCTGAAAGGTATATCAGCCGAAACATTGTGTTAACAACAAACAAGATGAGGACAAATATCCATCAAATGTAAATAATGTAAATAATGTACACAATTCCTCATCTCTCAAATATAGAACAGCAATTTCTCATAGGCAAGGGCTAGAAATACTAAATTCTTCAATCCTCACAGAATCTCAACTCGCCAAACTCTTTTATCAATTCACTTCTGTAGAATATTCTTCAGTTTGACATTCTTATGCAAAGAGAAGATTCCAGTAAGAGATGTAGAAAGACAGTTCCTATATAAAACCCTGCTAACGACAATAATTTTAATCAATACGATGGTTGGAATCCTAACAAAAGAGAAGATTGAATGGGATAAACTGAGCAAAATGAAACATATCTAATCACAAAGACAACTGAATTAATAAACGGCAGCTAAGGCTGCCATGTTCAATTGGAATTTTTCAAACATATTTGGTTTTCCATTCCAATATGATTAAATAACTATTATGGACATTATAAGAATATAAAAAGTAACATTTTTTTTTTATATCTCATCTGTTTTATACTTTAATTTTTTTTTTTTAACAGTTATTTTCCATGTTAGCATGCATGGAATGTTTTCCTTATCAGCTTTAGACATTTTTATGTAACTGAAACAAGTCACTTTGTAAAGTCCGTACACACACACTTTCCTGTTGAATACTTATTTATGAATTCAGTGACAACACAAGCTGTTTTCAGTTTTAACAGAGCTCAGCAAAATGGCAGCGGCAAGAATTGAATTCAAATAATATGGAGAACAGCTCAGAACTTTGAACCACACAACCCTGAAACTTTAGATCATCATCATCATCATCATCGTCATTTAATGTCCGCTTTCCATGCTAGCATGGGTTGGACGATTTGACTGAGGACTGGTGAAACCAGATGGCTACACAAGACTCCAATCTGATTTGGCAGGGTTTCTACAGCTGGATGCCCTTCCTAACGCCAACCACTCAGAGAGTGTAGTGGGTGCTTTTACGTGTCACCCGCACGAAGGCCAGTCAAGCGGTACTGGCAACGGCCACGCTCAAAATGGTGCATTTTATGTGCCACCCGCACAAGAGCCAGTCCAGGGGCACTGGCAACGATCTCGCTCGAAAATCCTTACACATGTGGAAACATTCGCTTCAGTCCCACTGGGCAGGTGTCTTCTACTATAGCCTCAAGCTGACCAAAGCCTTGTGAGTGGATTTGGTAGGTGGAAACTGTTTGAAAATATAAGGGCACAGATCGTGTCATATAGCCAACTGGAGACGATGTGTCCTGGGGCTAAATTACAGCAACATTCATCCTAAACCAGGACTGCCATGTTATGTTGGCAAATAATCTTTACTCCAAAGTACTGTTGCTGAATATCTCTTGTTGTGAGATTTAACAAAATAGTAATTTTCTAATTTATAGATCAGTAACTAGTTGTCACTTTGAAAACTATATATTTCGAACAGGAATTTGGCAGTGCTACCTCTAGCCGAACAATTATTCTGTGCTGATGAAGGGAAATAACCTAGAAATTACGATACACAGATATTGTTTTGAGCTGAGTGGGGGTGCTAGATTCCTTTGTTTGAAAATATAAAGCCACAGATCGTGTCGTATAGCCAGCTAGAAATGATGTTTCCTGAGGCTAAATTACAGCAACATTCGTCCTAAACCAGGGCTGCCATGTTACGTTGGCAAACAATCTTTACTACAAAGGCAGTGTATTTCAACAGAAAACTGAGAGGGTTTAGACTTTTCTCAGTTGCGATAAATCCTACCATAAACAAGTTCAATTATATTTTCTATGATTCTTCACAGATAAACACTGAAACAGGTTTGACATTTATCGATAAATCTGTGAAGAGTTTCCATTTCATGATTTGATTTTGATCAATGTAGCATTTCAATCCCAATCAACAGCATTGTTATTCTCTGTGAAACTGGAACCACATGGGAATGGTCAATCATGGAATTTAATCACTGCACAAACATTTGTCAAAGGCAATTGCAAATAGGGTTATATAACAACACCTTGGCATTAAGAAAAACATCAGAACGTCTACAAGATATGAACTAGAAACACCCATGTGTATTTAGGAAATTGGATATATATATATATATATATATATATATATATA
>NC_068984.1:10090526-10098883 GCF_001194135.2 Octopus bimaculoides
ATATATATATATATATATATATATATGTGTGTGTGTGTGAACGAGTGTGTATATAATTCATACACATACACATATATCTATAATAGAGAGATAGATATTAAATAGACATGGGCATATATGTTTAGACAAATGAGAGAAAAGTTTTTCATGTATGTCTTTCTATTTGTGTTTGTCTTTCCAGCTATCTTGTCGTTATGTCAACACCATTTGACAAATGATGTTGGTTTGTTTACATCCCCATAATTTTGCAGTTTTGCAAAAAGAGAAAAAAAGAAACTCCAATAAAACAAGAATAAGTACCAGACTTACATTAATTTAATGGGTTAAATCTCAGTGGAAACCCTTCAAGGTGGTGCCCCAGCATGACCACAGCCCATTGACTGAAATCACCAACTTTGCTTTTCATCTTTTTTCAACGGTGATTAACAAAAAGCACTAATTCCAGGAGATTAGTAGGATTTTTATAGCACCAGGTGTGACAGACTGCAACATCTAGTGCAGGGCTTTGAGGTCCTAATGGTTGATAGTAACATTTTCCTTTTCTGGCAAAATATGCACCTAATTCAATAAAATTATGAAAGTTACTCTAATTATTATGCATAAAATGTCAAATATCTTATTTTTTTGTAGATTAAGTAGGCATAATTCACCCCTGCCTTTCAATTTCAGTATTAAAGCTACGCATAGTACTGCTGTAGTACACATGCTGCGTACATTCTTACAACAACATTTTCTTTATGCACTATAAAGGCAAAAGTAAATCTGCCTACAACTCCGTCGCGTGCCTGTGTTTCGCTTATCTTTTTTTCCTGTTTTACTACATAAATGTCACCAACTACCAACCCTGAGTAATTATTCATGGCATGTGCCTGATATATTATATATTATGTTACTTCTTGTCTTGTTAATTATAAAATTTTTGAAGTAGTTGTATGCTGTCAACTTAATGTGACAGTCCCCTGAAAGGAATAATACTACTGTTGGTTAGACCTAGGAAGCTGCACCGCTTCTTGTCGGCCTTGACACATTTCCTATGAACATAAGGACACAGGAAATGTGTCAAGGCCGACAGGAAGCTGACGTTGCCTTTCATCCTTTTGGGGGTCAATAAAATAAGTAGTAGTCAGGTACTGGGATCAATGTAATCGGCTGCCCCACCCCACCCTCCCTTTGAAATTACTGACCTTATACCAAAATTTGAAATCATTATTATGAATGAACAAGGAAGATTCTAGATGGTCAGTCAGACTGCTAGAAATAGCAGCTATATTTCCCTCAAACTACACATTCTCTTGAAAATTGGTAGACACTTTAGATAATATAGCCCTAGATATATTGTCTGAAAAAGTTATAGGTGGGATGGTCATGGCTGGAATTAAACAAGAACTACAAATATTAATGCTAAAAGAAATCATGATGAATAAAAAAAATATATACTCAATAAAAAAATAAACCATTCTGACATAAAATCAATATTGAGCAAGAATTCGATATTCTTTGTGCTCCTTCTCCAAGAACCACAGTTTGTGACCAATATTTGTTGTGGTAGTTGTTGTTGCTGCCGTTTTGCAGAACCAGGTCAGCTTTGATCAAACACTTTTGCTCACCAATTTTTTAAATGTATGGCAGCAGTTATATGTGTTCTGTGTAATTTAATAATGTCTGGGAATATCATTCAATAGAAATTATAGATTCATGATGACACAACAAATGACACAAATAAAATAATTATATTAAAATATAGCATGGAGAAAGGATGTGTTTTCACGGACATAAAACTCCATTGCCAAATGTATATCCAGATGTCCAGAATGAAACCTGTAAAAATATACACACATGCACACACACATACACACACTATTGTCGTAATCATTATTGTTTAATGTCCATTCACCATGTTGGTCTGCACAGGATGGTTTGAAAGAAACCAACAAACCAGATGACTACGCCTAGCTCCAATATTTGCTTTGGCATGGTTTCTACAATTGGGTGCCCTTCCTAATGACATGCCAACCACTTCACAGTGTATACTGCATGCCAATTTGGGAGTCTCCTGAGCAAGATTCCTCAAATGAGTAAAAGGTACAAAAGGGGGCTGAAAATTCCAGGCATTGAGTAAAAGAAAATACAGGAGAATCAATTAATTATGATTTTATTCAACGTGGCACGTGAAAAGACATTTGAGCGAGATCGTTGCCAGTGCCCCTGGACTGGCCCTTGTGTAGGTGGCACGTAAAATACACCATTTCGAGCGTGGCCGTTGCCAGTACCCGCCTGACTGGCCCTATTGCTGGTGGCATGTAAAAGCACCCACTACACTCTCGGAGTGGTTGGCGTTAGGAAGGGCATCCAGCTGTAGAAACTCTGCCAGATCAGATTGGAGCCTGGTGTCGCCTCCTGGTCCACCAGTCCTCAGTCAAATCGTCCAACCCATGCTAGCATGGAAAGTGGACGTTAAATGACGATGATGATGATGATGAGGATTCCTCTCTCAGATTCACACACTTATTACAGCGGTTATAGGTATCCAAGTTATCATCACTAACAGACTTAGCAGTTTCCTTATTGAGCTTCATGTAATTGTGAGAGTCGCATTAATTCAGAAATCTGCTCTATTGTGAACAACAAGGATTGTAAGAAAGGCAAACAAGCTGGCAGAAACGTTAGCACGCTGGGCAAAATGCTTAGTGGTATTTTGTCTGTCTTTACGTTCTGAGTTCAAATTCTGCCGAGGTTGACTTTGCCTTTCATCCTTTCAGGGTCAATAAATTAAGTACTAGTTGCATACTCGGGTCGATCTAATTGACTGCTCCCCCCCCCCACTCACACAAAATGTCGGGCCTTGTGCCTAGAGTAGAAAAGAACAAGGGTTGTGAAAAAGGTCCTCAGTATCTAAGGAAACTAGTTGTGACTTAGTATCAAGGACATCGATTTTGAATGTAAAACATTCGTGCACACCATAAATGATAATAATAATAGTAATAATAATAGTAGTAATAATAATAATAATAATAATAATAGTGTGTGTGGGGGGGGAGGTAGAGAGGGTAGGCAAATAGGTTTATTTCCTTTTGATTGACAAGGTAATATCTGGCAACAATACAACGCTATCAATACATTTCTGTATCTCTTTGAAGGCAAAATCTTTCCATTGAAAAGCTACAGTTGCACGCCAAAGCAGTTGTATTATTCTCAGGGATTATTTAGTTAATAAAAAAAAAAAATATTTACTCTATAATATATTCAGTATTTTCTTGATTAAGACCAAGATTACGATATGTATAGACGTGATTGTTTGTGGCTCTTAATTGAAACAAAGAGCAATAAGCTAGATGGATAAAGCGAGGGAGTTCAATATAGATTAATGGTGATCATACAAATGAACAATAGCCATGACTCTGAGTTTCATGCAAAGGTGATATCATACACTCATCTGATGGCCATGTTATGTATCTAAGTTGAACATTTCTAAAAACCACTGCTGCAAAAGTTCAACTCTTGAGTCATAACATGGCCATCTGATGAGTATAGGAAATCCCCTACACACGAAACTCAGGGTCATAATTACCATTTGTTGATAAGATCATCAATAAATTATATTTTATGTACACATATATATGTAACACAATGTGTGTAGCAGAAACACCATGAAGCTGTGATTTTTGTCTGGAAAAAATCCTTTTATAGATGTATTGTGTTAAAAGACACAATAGACTTCTTAGCTAGGTGCAAGACTGACGGATATATATATACAAGTGTATAGTTTATACATAATCTGCATATGCTTCAGACAAGTTGATTGAATTTCGTTCCAGAAGTGACACAAGGACATGACACTGAGAAGATACAATGACAGTAAAATCTAAATCTGACTAGGAAATTAGCTCAGAAGGAAGAGTGCTGGCTTTGCATGCGAGAGGTACTGAGATCGATACCCAGATTCTGTAATGAATTTTCTTTTTGGGCGGCGAGCTGGCAGATTCGTTAGCATGCCGTGCAAAATGCTTGGCGCTATTTCATCTGCTGTTAAATTCTGAGTTCAAATTCCGCCAAGGTCGACTTTGCCTTTCATCCTTTCGAGGTCGATAAATTAGGTACCAGTTTCACACTGGGGTCGATGTAATCGATTTAATCCCTTTGCCTGTCCTTGTTTGTCCCCTTTATACTTAGCCCTTTGTGGGCAATGAAGAAATAAGATAGATGTTTATGTTGCTCTCGTGGTGGTCACTTTTAGGATGATTCCATTTCACGTAGCTCTGAAATATTGTTTCTAAACACAATACATTTATAAAGAGTAGAGACAGACAGACAGATAGATAGATAGATAGATAGATAGCGAGATAGATAGATAGATAGATAGAGAGATAGAGTGAGAGACAGAGAGAGGGGGGAGCAGATATTAAATGATGATGATGATACATAACAAAGCTGTGCACTAAGTCACAGAACCCAAACTGGTTAAAAATCCAATATACAGACGTTTTTAAAGAAGTATGTGTACATTTACATACATATAAAATATACATATATTTGAAAAGAACCAGAAGCATAAGATAGAATCTACTCTATATAAATCATTTGCTACCACTGTGGTGTGAATACACTGCATAAATGTAAACAACAAGCCATGAAGAAATCATAAAAAAAGATGTGTTTACATTTGCAAAACACATCTGTTTGCAGACTGCAGTGATGGACAATAACTTGAATGGCATATATTCTATTATATACTGTGATTCATATATATATATATATATATATATATATATATATAATACACACACACACACATTTACATGATGTGAGGTAAGGTTCTTTATTTTTATGAAAAAGGTTTGCATTTTTGTTTTTCTATGTGTTCAGCACTCCATCTCTGTGTTTTGTCATAACACAGGGCTACTATAGCTCTCTTGCAGAGGCTGCACATCATTGTAAGAATAAACTGTTAAAAATAGCTCACATCAACAATGATAAATTTAGACATAGCAATGTGTTGGATATTAGAGAATTTTTTCCCAAAATCCAAGAATCAAATATTCCACTCATACTGTGATATACATGAATATCTGTAAATGTGTGTGTCTTTGGTAGTGTGTGTGTGTGTGTGTGTATATATATATAACTTTGCTTGCAAAGATCTATTGAGGCAAGTGAAATCAAATCAAAATGGCTGATGCGGCCTATGACAGTACCACCTAATTGGCACTCGTGCCAGTGGGACGTTAAAAGCACGTCTGAGCATGATTGTTGCCAGGGCCATGGATTGGCTCCTGTGCCGGTGACACGTAAAAAGCACCATTCGAGTGTGATCATTGCCAGCGTCGCCTTACTGGCACGTGAAAAACAACATTCGAGTGTGGTTGTTGCCAGTGCTGCTGGACTGGCTCCCGTACAGGTAGCATGTAAAAAAAAAAAAACCTTTTGAGCACGGTCATTGCCAGAACCGCCTGACTGGCCCTCGTGCTAGTGGCACGTAAAAGCACCCACTACACTCTCACAGTGGTTGGCGTTAGGCATTCAGCTGTAGAAACTTTGCCAAATCAGATTGGAGCCTGGTGCAGACTTCTGGCTCACCAGTCCTCAGTCAAACTGTCCAACCCATGCTAGCATGGAAAGTGGACATTAAACGATGATGATGATGATGATATATATACATACATACACAAACAGACACACACACACACATAGGTATGTATGTATGAAATGTATAATTCTAAAGATGTTCATGTGTGTGTGTGCATATATAGCTACACAGATATCTATATATAGGAGTGTGTGATTATTAATTTGCTAATAGCTGAAAATGTCACCTTTGCTCTCGGGGTCAATCATCTCACTGATAGAGATGCAACGAGTAAATTCATCCCTCCTCATCTCTAAAAACCGACGTATCCCTGTAAAAAACAAAAACATCCTTAGTGAGACAATTAAATATTCAACACTTCAGTCATAATACGGCTAATTATAAATAAAATTGCATATTAATTAGAAAAATACCAAGTTGGAAATGATGATGATGATGATCATCATCATCATGTAATGTCTGTTTTCCATGCTGGTATGGGTTGGACGGTTTGACAGGATCCAGTAAGCTAAAAGGCTGTGTTGAGCTTTGGTGTCAGCATTAGTATGGTTTCTATGGCTGGATGCCCTTCCTAATGCCAACCACTTCAGTGTGGACTGGGTGCTTTCTTCATGCCACTGGCACTAATAAGGTTGCCAAGTGACTTGGAAGACAGGAAAAAGACAGGGGGAAAACAAACAGACAAAACCCTATAACTAAAAGAGGAAGAAGTGACATTATGCCTGGTGTTAAAAAGCTAAAGAATGACAGAGAGACAAGCACAGGTCTCTTGCTGGATATATGGCTACCCAACTTTATATAAGGGTGGGTGAGAGCAGCTGAGAAGAAGATGAATTTGAAAAGGGTTCAGTGTGGGATTTGTACAGTAAATAGGGGATGATGGCAAATAGGGAACATGTGCAGTGAGAGGGCGAAAAGCAATGCCTTTTCTGCTTGTTTTGTCCCCGTACATTATAACATTCTTTAACCCATGTCTATTGCTCATCTCTCAATCATTCCCTCCTCTTCTCAGTTCTCACTGTCCTATGTTTCCAGAGTGACTGAAGACAGCAACGGATCTCTTCCGTTCCCCAGACATAGCTTCAAGTGCAACTAAGCATGTCCCTACACTTACGCTAACCCTCTCACCAACAATCCTTCGTATTATTCGTTGGAACAGGACCCATCTGCTTTCCATTCTCACACTCACATCACACATGAATGTGCAATGGTTTAGTGGTTAGAGTGTTCAATTCATGATCTTAAGATGGTGGTTTCGATTCCTGGTCCAGGCAACATGTTGTGTTCTTGAACAAAACACTTCATTTCACATTGCTCCAGTTCAGTCAAGTGACAAAAGTCAGTAATCCTGCGATGGAACAATGTCCCCTTCCAGTGGGGAAACACGTATGCCATAGAAACTAGGAAATCATCCCTAGGAGTCTAAATAATTCAGAAAGGATCTTTATCCTCATCTACTTCCATCACTCAACCCTGTCTTGTAGCCTATGTATATAAATGGCCATATTGGAGCACTTATGCTCAGTTTACTCTACCATCATCCTCTGCTCCTATACAACCAGTCATCAGGCTGTATCATCATGTGTTACTCTGATGGTTAACTTATTCTTGTTCCTTCTCTCCCATGAATCCATGGCTTCAGTTATTCCTCTGCCAGTCACCTTGTATTACTTTGGAAATACAAACCTATCTCAGAATACTAAATACTTCAATCACTCCACTTTTTATCCCACATGCCACTCACCACTTATCATTGATGCCTCTGTCACTCATCCTTCTAACTCTACAAAGAGGTTGGTGATCAAGCAGAGACAGAGTGTTGTGATGTCCTTTTGGTCTTGTCAAGGACATGACACCACTCAACTGCTGGTGCCACATAAAAAGAAACCAGCATATTCAGTAATGTGGTTGGTGTTATGAAGGGCATCCAGCTGTAAAAAAAAGGGTCAAAACTGAAGCACAAGTGTAACGAGGTCTTCTGGTCTATCTGAGAGGACACTCGTAAATACATGTTGACTCTGAGTGCAATAACCTATCCAATCCATACTAGCATAGAAAAGGGACAAAAATGATGACAATGTTGAAAATTATGATAGAAGTGGTGATGGTGGTGGTGGTGGTGGTGCGTGTGTGTGTGTGTGATTATCATTGTTTACTGTCCACTTTTCCATGTTTGCATGAGTCAGATGGAATTTGTTGAGGCAAATTTTTCTACAGCTGGATGCCCTTCCTGTCACCAACTCTCACCTGTTTCCAAGCAAAATATTTTTCCATGGCCAGACATGTTTTTCACAGCAGACTGGAAACAAACAAAAATGCTTGTATGATGGTGCGACTCATTTACAATCATCACATGATGCCAAGATAAGGGTACACACACACACACACACACACTTTTCTTTCTCTTGACACTTTGTGTGTGTGTGTGTGAGAGCTCATGGCTCAGCAAGATGTTTGTTTCTTGTATTTGAAGTTGCATTAAAATAGTCAGGAACATACTGGAATATATTTCTGTTGGTTATCAGTTGTCAGAATGACTGTTATTCGCCTTCACTCTCTCTTTCTCTCTGTACTTGTCTCTCTCTCTCTCTTTCTCTCCTCCTCCTCCTCTTCCTCTCTCTCTTTCTCCATGTAAACATTTATGTATGAGTGTGTTTGCATGTGATTCTCTGTGTACATGTGCTTGCATGTGTGTGTATATTATTCCATGTACCTATGCATGCATGTGCGCACGTGTGTGTGTGTGTGTGTGTGTGTGTGTGTGTGTGTGTGT
>NC_068984.1:10098893-10103916 GCF_001194135.2 Octopus bimaculoides
TGTGTGTGTGTGTGTGTGTGTGTGTGTGTGTGTGTGTGCATTATTCAAATATAAAATGGAATCTGGGTTCAGCAAGCAATAAAAATTTTATAACCCCAATCATTTTAAATATTTTCTTGTCTTCTTATTATAATTTTTTCTTGGGCTATTTTTTTTTTTTAATCTTTACATTATGAAGACAATCAAAGAGAAATCACTTGGAATCTGTTGCATTTCTGGCTTTTATCAAGATCTATTAGAAACTAAAATCCAATTATTCACAATTCCAAATTCAAAATGCAACCAAGATCTTTGATGGGACAGATTAGGTCTTGCAGTAAATAAATATTGATTCTGTGTAAATAGCTACTGATTGATTCCAAGAATGTTTGTTGAATTCCTTGAAATGGGAAAAACGGTAATAATGAATCCCAGTATCATGTCGTTACTGTCTTGTGTAATCTCATCTTACACACAGCACTGACAGCGGAACCAAACTGCAAACATTCAACCCCCATCCTATCACATATGCACACACATAAGTATAGTCGACATATTGGATATAGATTTGGTTGGCATCGTGGCTGTGTGGTTATATATGTAAAGTGTTACGACATGTCTCCATATAGTTCTATATTTAAGTGAGAGGAATTATGTACATTTATCATAATCATCATGTCGGGGAAAATCACAACCAAACATATGGTGGATAAGTAGTTCTTATTGACCTCCAATATGGCTCAGAAACCTGCTTGATTTATATATTTTACTTGCTTGGCATTAGGCTGTGGCCACGCTGGGGCACTGCCTTGAAGAATCTTAGTCAAACAAATCAAGCGTTGGGCCTCACAGAGGCAAAGTGGCTGAGTTCCTCTCAAGTGTTGGGCCTGATGGAGGTAAAGTGGCCAAGTTCCTTTCGAGTGTTTGGTTTCATGGAGGCAATGACCAAGACCTTTGGCATTATGTCATGCTTGAGAAGGCAGGTGCAGCCCACCCCAACCTTTGGGCTGGCTGGTTCCCATTCTCCTTTGCTGTCATGAGGCTTTTTTAAAGCTGGATTTTCTACAGGGAGCCTACCTTTGCTTACCCCAACCTCAGTTTCTGGACATGAGTGGTCCCAAGACCAAGGCCTCTACCAAGATTTTTAAGAAATGTGGTAGAAAACTAACTCAGGAAGCCAGGGATGCTACTCCCTGAGACCCCTATCGGAGCCCCCCTTATGTGTTTATATATTTAATCATATATCATTGGGCCTCACTGAGGCAAAGTGGCTGAGTTCCTTTCGAGTGAAGGGCTTCATTGGAGGCAATGACCAAGACCTTTGGCATTATGTTGTGCTTGAGAAGAAGACCCATCAAGCCGAGAAAAATCACAGACATGGCAGATACCAGTGTCACGCAAATTGGTACCTGCACTGGTGGAATATAAATGCACCCCAATATCATGCAAATGGCACCGGTGCCAGTGGCACGTAAAAGCACCCATTACACTCTTGGAGTGGTTGGCATTAGGAAGGGCATCCAGCTGAAGAAAAACCTGCAAAATCTGACTGGAGTCTAGTGCAGCCTTCCAGTGTGCCAGTCTGGTCAAATCGTCCAACCCATGCCAACATGGACAACGGATGTAAAATGATGATGATGATGATGATAATGATGAATCAATCCCAAGCCTGGTACTTGTTCTATTGGTTGCTTTTTGCCAAACTGCTAAGCAACTGGGGTATAAACAAACCAACACCGGTTGTCAAGCAGTGTTGGGAGACAAACACAGGTACACAACAGGTTTTATTCAGTTTCTACTTGCCCAGTGTGACTGAACCCAGAGCCATGTGGTCAGGGAGCAAACTTCTTACCACACAGCCATACCTGTGTCTATAGGCCACATCTGGAAATATACCACCAGAGATATTGAGGTAAAATGATCATGCATATCCAACTGCAAAACAGAACAGGTGGAAGAATTTCAGGTAAGTCAAGCATGACCGATACCTTCCACATTGAAACACTGATTATGAGAAAGCGATTTTGAGAGGCTGGCTGTGTTGTGTGAACTGGTTGCTTAGGCAACTGCTTAACTCCTGGATGAATAAGGAAAAGCACACCTACAAGAGGACAAAAGAAGCTATTCAAAGATGTGATGGGAATCTTTGGTAAATAACTGACACAAATGGGGATGAGTCATCTATGACGAAGACCACTATTTCAATGTAGTGAGTGCCAAACCTCTCAAGAGGAGTAGCTGTGTGGTAAGTAGCTTGCTGACCAACCGCATGGTTCTGTGTTCAGTCTCACTGCGTGACACCTTGGGCAAGTGTCTTCTACCATAGCCTCGGACCGACCAAAGCCTTGTGAGTGGATTTGGTTGATGGAAAGTGAAAGAAGTCCGTCGTATATATATGTGTGTGTGTGTGTTTGTGTGTCTGTGTTTGTTCCTCCAACATCACTTGACAACCGATGCTGGTGTGTTTATGTACCCATAACTTAGCGGATCGGCAAAAGAGACCGATAGAATAAGTACTAGGCTTACAAAGAATAAGTCCTGGGATCGATTTGCTCGACTACAGGCGGTGCTCCAGCATGGCCGCAGTCAAAATGTCTGAAACAAGTAAAAGAATAAAAGAAAAAATGTAAAATGAAGCACAAAGTGACCAGTAAGCCTCTCTTCTTGACCAGATGTGTGGGTTTAGCAATGACCCACAATAGTTACATAAGGGTGCACAGAAGCTAAATCTGGTGGACATCAATCCTTGACCACAAGGGATTGCCAATAACAATGCAACAACAAGAGTACCAAATTGTTAGAAATAGCAGCTTCAATCAAACTTCCAAAGAAATAACAGCTAAATTTCTCCCAAATCACAAAAGAAATACAAGACAAAGGGAAAGCTTTTGATCCTAAGTGTATTTTGTTGCACTGACCTAAGGCTAAATGAACAATAACAACAACATGTATTGTCCAACAGATTCTTATTTATGGCAGTGGGATGAGAAAAGAGAGCAATTTGGTTGCTATTTCTCTACTGGTGTCAGAGAAGAGGAGGAGGAGGAGGCCGAGTAGTGGCAGTGGTGGTAGTGAGAGATGAGGGACAATGTAACTGATTAAGATTAATGATGTTGTTTCATTCGAAATGTTGTAGATAAATGGAGTAGTAGTAATAGTAGTAGTAGTAGTAGTAGTAGTAGTAGTAGTTGTTGTTGTTGTTGTGGTGGGGGGGGGGGGTGCTAGGTCGAAGCTGTTTGTAGACAAACTACGAATGCTGGAGAGATCTGAAGAAGAGCGAGAGATCAGATAAAAGACTCGGATAGAGATGGAGGAGAAAAATCTGAAGAATGATGATTAAAGCAAGAGATAAAAGTGGATTAACTGATTGTTGTTGTTGTTGCTGTTATTGTGTTTTAGCCATAGGTCAGTGGAATCAAAGAGACTGACAGTCAAAAGCTATCCTTCTGTGACCATCCTGTCTTTTGTGCTTTTTCAGACAGTGAAGGCCCGTGGTTAGGGATATTTGGTTTATGATTGCAAGGTCACGAGTTCAATTCCTGGCAGTGCACTGTGTCCTTGGGCAAGAAACTTTATTTTTCCCATTGCTCCAGTCCACTCAGCTGGCAAAAATGAGTTGTACCTGTAATTACAAAGGGCCAGCCTTGTCCCATTCTGTGTCACACTGGATCTTCCTGAGAACTACATTAAGGGTACACATGTCTGTGGAGTACTCAGCCACTTGCACATTAATTTCACAAGCAGGCTGTTCCATTGATCAGATCAACTCGAACAGTTGTCATCATAACCGGTGGAGCATCAGTGAAGACAGCAGGATGTGATTTCGGAGAGATTTAGTTGAGTTACTGTTTGTCTGGAAATTTGAGTAATATTTTTTTTGAGGGTTCCACATTGGTTGCTATTTCTAACAGCTTGAGGTACTTTAGTGGTATCCTTGTCATTGGCAATCCTTAATTAATATCATTGCTTTTTATTACTAATTGAACAACTGTCTTCAAAGAAGATAAACCACCTTAACCCTTTAATATTTAAACCAACCATATCTGTTCTACATTAAAACTGGTCAGATCTGGCCTCTGACATTTACCCTACAATGTCATTCTACATATAAGCAATCACGTCATCAAAATCTTGAAGCTATGAGATAATGCATGATTATTTCAAAACGATGTGAATAAATAAGCATTAGATTCAGCAGAGTGATCTGAATGCTAAGGGGTTAAATACTATTTAATCCACACATGATTCTAATGATCATTCTCATCTGACTGAAGGAGAGTGCTTGAAGAAAAATCAAAGAATTGGCAGAAGAAAGTAAAACACTTGTCAAAAGGAGAATGAGGCAGCAAACCAGAAATTGGCACAGATTAAAAGAAAAGTAACTTTGAGAATAGCATGGAAGACAGACGTTAAATGATGATGATGATGATGATGATGACGATAGAAGCTTCTACAGCAAAACACTTTTGCTTGTCACTTTATCTTACTTTTGCCTTCAACACTTGGTGTAAAGCCACCTCCCCCTCAGTCAGATACACTCTCACTTGGTTGAAAGGGGCTTTTTTCCTTTTCTTTTCTTTGTCTTGCAAATTACTTGGCAACCTCACTAGTACTGGTGCCACAAAAAAGCATGGATGTTGTACTGCAATAACTTGGGTTTCAACACCTGGTGTAAAGCCACCTCTCCCTCAGTCAGATACATTCTCACCTGGTTGAAAGGGGCTTTTTTCCTTTTCTTTTCTTTGTCTTGCAAATTACTTGGCAACCTCACTAGTGCTGGTGCCACAAAAAAGCATGGACGATGTACTGCAATAGCTTGGGTTGCAAGGGCCCACAGCTGTTTAACTGTCTGCTGAAGTATTTGAGGAGCCTCCATGGAGTGGATGTAGACGTTTTCAAACATGAACTTGACCTCTGGCACGCCGAGGTCCCGGATGAGCCAATATTGAGACAAGAAACTCAAAAGAGAGCAGTAACATCGAACTCCATCCTTCACCAAAAGCCGCTCCGACAAAGGTGGAAAGATGATCACAATGGCGGTGCT
>NC_068984.1:10103926-10106975 GCF_001194135.2 Octopus bimaculoides
CACCAAAAGCCGCTCCGACAAAGGTGGAAAGATGATCACAATGGCGGTGCTCCAGCATGGCCACAGTCATTGGACTGAAACATATAAAAGAAAGAAAATTGCCCTGTAAAGTGATTGGCATTAGAAACCATGCCAAAGGTGACATTGGATCATGATGCTGTCTTCTGGCTTGACAGATCCTATTAAACTTTCCAACTCATGGAAGAGAGATGTTAAATGATGATGATAACGAGATGGATGGATGGCCATAGTGGATGGTTATCGCCTGTCAACGACATAAACATGAATGCTTTTATGCAATATCAGTCCATATGAGAGGTCCTCTCGTGGTAAATAAAGCAGTATTATGTGTTCCGACACAACTTCCACATGAAGTGGGAGATAACAACACTGACACTCTCTGTTATGATGACTAGGGTTCCAGTTGATCCAATCAACAAAACAATCTACTCATTAAGTTAATGTGCAAGTGACTAAGTACCCCACAGACACATGTACCCTTAATATAATTCACAGAGGGATTCAGAGTGACACAGAATGTGACAAGGCTGACCCTTTGTAATTACAGGTACAAGTCATTTTTGCCAGCTGAGTGAACTGGAGCAACGTGAAAAATAAAGTGTCTTGCTCAAGGACAAGCCAGTGCCACCAGGAATTGAACTCAGGACATCAAGATTGTGAGATAGATGTTTGCATGAGCCAATGAGCAAGCCCTTACATGCAAGCTAGATTTGATAGAAATCACAGTCAAATCTTCCTCAAACCACACACTACAGATTTGGGTATCATCATCATCATAGTCTAACGTCCGCTTTCCATGCTAGCATGGGTTAGACGATTTGAATGGGGAATAGCGAAGTGGATGGCTACACCAGACTCCAATCTGATCTGGCAGAGTTTCTACAGCTGGATGCCCTTCCTAACGCCAACCACTCTGAGAGTGTAGTGGGTGCTTTTACATGCCACCGGCACAAGGACCAGTCATGCAGTACTGGCAATGGCTATGCTCAAATGGTGTTTTTTTATGTGCCACCTACACAGGAGCCAGTCCAGCGGCACTGGCAACGACCTTGCTCGAACGTTTTCTAACGTGCCACCGGCACAAGTGCCAGTAAGGCGACGCTGGTAACGATCATGCTCAAATGGTGCTATTTCCATGCCACCGGCACGGAAGCCAGACAGCTGCTCTGGCAATGATCACGCACGAACAGTGCTCTTAGCGCTCCACTGGCACAGGTGCCAGTCAACAATGCACATTATTCACATTTCTCTTCAAGAGTCACTGAAGGCACCTATAAGTGGTCCTGTCAGAAATAGCAGCTAAATCTCCCTCAATTTACATCCTCCCTTTTTAGTAAAAGAAGACACTGCATCCTGTGGTCTTTTTTACAATGTGTCTAATTACAGATGGAATGGTCATGGTTAGAATATCATTGATCATTACGTTGTCCTGGGGCTAAATAACAATGCACATTATTAATATTGCTCTTCAAGAGTCACTGAAGGTGCCTATAAGTGGTCCTGATCTGTCAGAAATAGCAGCTAAATCTCCCTCAAATTATACTAATTTTAAATAAAAAAAAGAATACATTAGATTATTTAACACTAGAAATATGGGATGGTCATTGGTGGAGCGTCTTTGATCATAGATCTGCTCAATTATGTTCGAAGCAGGACTAAATAGCAACAACAGAAGCGTTCGTATTACTTTCCTCTACCCAGGTATCAGATAGAGATGAGATACATTGTTTGGTGTCCATGGCAACTGGTCTATGCTTGAGTTCTGAGACAGTTGAGATGACTAAAGAGTAAAGAAGAGAGACAGAGAGCAGAGAGAGAGAGAGAGAGAGGAAGAAAAGTGGGGGAAAGAGAGAGAGGTAGATATACTTATGAAATATGGATTGAAAGAAAAGAAAAAGAAGGAGAAATGGATTTGCTTATGAATATTTATGATGGAAAAGAGAAAGAGAGAGAGAGAGAGACTGGGGAAGAAAAATGAAAAGGTAATGTTATTAATATTAATGGATGGAGAGAGAAAGAGAGAGAGAGAGAGATGGAGAAATAGTAAAAAAAAGATAGAGAAAGAATGGGATGTTTATGAATATTTATGAGATGTAGAGAGAGGGGGGTAGAGGAGAGGGGGAGGGAGAAAAGTAGATAGACATACTTATATGGATTGAAAGAAAGTGAGAAAAAAAAAAAAGGGAGAAAATGAGTTTGCTCATGAATATTTATGAGATGTAGCAAGAGGGGGTATAGATGGAAGGAGGTGGGAGAGAGAGAGAGAGAGAGAGAAAGAGAGAGAAATATTGAAATCTCAAAGGAGTTGTTTGTTAATAAACATATTTTTCTACTTAGATATTTGATATGGAGAATGAAGGATGATGGTGATGATGATGATGGTGATGATGGTGATGATGGTGATGATGACGATGATGACGATGATGATGATTGTGATGGTGATGATGATGATGATTGTGATGGTGATGGTAATGATGATGACGATGACGGTGATGATGTTTATAATGGTAATGGTGGTGATGACGATGGTAACGATGCTGATGATGATAATGATGACGGAGGTGATGACAACAATGATGATGATAGTAATGATGGTGATGCCAATGATAGCCATGAATGATGAAGATGATGATGATGATATCAGTTGTGAAAATGATGATGATGATGATGATGATGATGATGATGGCAATGGTGATGGTTTGTTTGACAACTGATACAAGGCCACAAACCTGAAGGTGAGAGAGCAGTTGACTGAATAAATCCAATTATACAACTGGTATTTACTGCATTGATCCCAGAGGTATGGAAGATAAAAACACAAAACGTAATCTTGCTGGCATTTGAACTCAGAACGAAGAGGGACAAAACTAAATACAGTACAACATTTAATCTGCTGTGTGGTAAGAAGCTTGCTTCCCAATATATATGTCCCACAAATGCTAGCATGGAAGGCAGACATTAAGCAATGATGATGATGAGGATATATATATATGTATATATATATATATATATGTATATATATATATAT
>NC_068984.1:10106985-10108624 GCF_001194135.2 Octopus bimaculoides
TATATATATATATATATATATACACACACACAAATATATATCAGTGTGTGTGTTGGTGCCTATTGCTTACCAATTTGGAAAAAAGACCAATAAAATAAATACCAGGTTTTAAAAAGAGAAAAAGTTCAGAGAAGACCCATCAAACCAAGTGAAATTGTAGTCATGGCTGATTCCAGTGCTGTGTAACAGGCATTTGTGCCGGTGGCATGTAAAAACCACCCTTCGAACTTTGGGCCTCATGGGTACAGTGACAACTGACCGAGACCTTTGGCGATATGCCATGCTTGAAAAGACCTGTCAAACCAAATGAAGTTGTAGTTGTGGCTGATGCTGCTTTTCATAACTGACACCCACGTTGGTGGCACATAAAAAGCACCCACTACACTCTTAGAGTGATTGGTGTTAATAAGGGCATCCAGCTGCAGAAACCATGCCAAATCAGATTGGAATCCCAGCTTACCAGTTTTCAGTCACACTGTCCAACCCATGCCAGCATGGAAAACAGATGTTAAATGATGATGATGATCTTAAGTTATAGTTACAAAATCTAGGGAGAAAGAAACTCAAAAAGGAGTCTTACACAAACTAAATCACTGAAATGGAGCTAAATTAATCACTAAACTATCTTTTGCCTTAAATATGAACAGAAAACGTTGCTGTGGAAACATACCATCAAGTGGAGAGTGCTGGAGAAGTACAAGCCTTACTTCAGTCGCTGTAGGAGGTGCAGATTACGCTTGGTAGAGGAAAGATTTATATTTAACCCTTTCGTTACCGTATTTATTTTGAAGTGCTCTGTGTTTCCTTCAATTAATTTCAAATATAACAAAGAATTTAGTAAAATAACAGTTACCATTAAGCTAGTGTTAGGAGCATAAATTGTGACTAAGGTTTGGTGGAAGATTTTAATTCAAAACTTACGAAAACAAGACATTTGTACTACAGAGTCAGAGGCGGTTTCAGTGAGGTTGGTATCGAAAGGGTTAAATTAATCATTTGTTAACTTTTATGCGCCTTGCATGCAAGGAGAATAACTCTTGATGAATTTCTCCAAGGGATTTTCTTTTGTTTTTGTTTTTCTTCATAGCACCCACCAGCTAGATTGGACACTTGGTGACCTAGAGTAGCAGAGTGCCATTGCTATACTTTTCATAAGAGACTTTCTGGTAAGTGCTGTCTTAGGTTCTCCCTTAACACGCATGCAAAACCAATTGGTAAAATCAGCTGACATAGATCTATAAATATTGTATAGTAGTGTCTTCTACTATAGCCTCGGGCTGACCAAAGCCTTGTGAGTGGATTTGGTAGACGGAAGTGAATACCCGTCAGAGTGTAAATAATGTCAATGTGAATACCTGTCAGAGTGTAAGTATCTTGAGAGAAAAGCTGAACATTAGAAGCATCAGTTGTGGTGTGCAAGAGAGACGATTGCGCTGGTATAGACATGTGGTGAGAATGGATGAGGATAGCTGTGTGAAAAAGTGCCACACCCTAACAGTTGAGGGAACCCGTGGAAGAGGTAGGCCCAGGAAGACCTGGGCTGAGGTGGTGAGGCCAGACCTTCGAACATTGGGCCTCACCGAGGCGATGACTACTGACCGAGACCTTTGGAAATGTGCTGTGCGTGAGAAGACTCGGC
>NC_068984.1:10109039-10114742 GCF_001194135.2 Octopus bimaculoides
GATGATGATGATGATGATGATATATATGTGTGTGTGTGTATGTGTTTGTCCCCACAACATCGCTTGACAACTGATGCTGGTGTGTTTACGTACCCGTAACTTAGCGGTTTGGCAAAAGAGACCAATAGAATAAGTACTAGGCTTACAAAGAATAAGTCCTGGGGTCGATTTGCTCGACTAAAAGTGGTGCTCCAGCATGGCCACAGTCAAATGACTGAAACAAGTAAAAGAGTAAAAGAGTATATATATATATATATATATATATATATATAGTGTATGTGTATTTATAGTGATGCTGCTGAAGGATTGCACAAAGTAACTATATTTGATAAAGGAGTGAATCTTCAGCTTTAAACATGTATTGAGTACTTTCTCTCATTTATTCATATTCTTCCAAAGGGCATTAAGGTTATAAATAAGATAAAACTGTTCTGATCAAGGATTGAAACAGCGACACAAATTTAACAATCCAGGGAATTTGTTTTAGAGCAACACTTGGTATACAAATATAACTTAAATACGGAACAGTATTTAGTCCATTGTCCTACCATTTCTGCTTCCATTCCAGTGTATCCCACCCAACGGATTAAATATTAATGTCTACCATTATTGACACACACACACACACACACACGTTTGTAGTACAGCTGGCTGGAGGGTAAAACTGTTTCAATCAGGTATGGTAGGAGCCAGGTACATATTTTATTGATCGTTAGAGGGATGGAAATAGGTGGAGTGATGTAAAAGACAGTCATCCTTGATGCGATATGAATTGAGGACACAAAAAGAGGACGAAACAAAGAAAGTAAAGGAAGAAAGTTTTGAAACAAAAGACTAACGCATTTGTACTATTCCAGCCCACCTCATTTCATTCCATTAAATATGAATGTATTATCAATTGTGTAGATTTTCTTTGTGTTTATTCAGAAGAATTTGACACAGACCAAACGAGAATGTCTCATAATGAAAGCCTATAATACTGATGAAGCAATAAAAAAAGAGTATAAACAATGTATCGGAGCCAAAAACAATATAATAAATAATAAAAGAACTTGTCGGTCATTTATTCTTCCACCAAAGAGAAACAGAAGTGAAAAGAAAAGAAAAATAAAAGAGGAGAAAGAAATGCTATAAAAATTAATGGAAAGACAAGTCTTCGAGAAACGAGCAGTTTCGGTTCTGATTTTATTTGTTATTTTTAATTTTTTTCTTCCTTCCATGATATTTAATGGCTTGGCAGACCATTGATCCAAACATTTCTGGAATGAAATCCATCTTCATTGGAAATATCTCCAGTGTATTTGTTGGTCAGTATTTCTCATGAATTCTAAGAAATAGGATACCAAATTTTATTAGCGTACTATTGTATTTACAGAACGCTTGATAATGAAGTTAATTTGGTTGCAGGAATATCTGTGAACAATGGACACAATTCTATAGAGAATACTTAACATGTAAACATGAATTTGTTAGTTAAGTTTTGTATCAAACATTAATTATGCGTACATGCAAGTTTCACTGTCCATAATAATTATGGTTTGACATGAATATAATAAGTGAGATTCGAGCAGAAAATGTCAGACAGGCTCACACAGAGAGGAAGAAAAAAAGAATTGGTTCATTCATTAATTTCTCTGTCTGTTTTTGATATATTGTTTCTTGTAAACAAAATCAAAAGGTTCATATATTGCCATTATTACTATAAATTGGCACAAATTTTGGAGTCAGATGAAAATGCCTCATGGCATTTATTCTGGCTATTTACGTTCTGTGTATGGATTAGTCAGAATTTGTTGAGGTGGATTCTTTTAATGGACAGACGCCCTTTCTGTTGTTAACACTCATCTGTTTCCAGGTAAAGTAATATTTCCCAATGGCCAAACATGCTTTTCATGGAAGACTGGAAATAAACAACATTGCTTGTATGACAGTAATACTTGTTTACAACCATTACGTGATGCCAAGACAAGGGTACACACAAAACACACAGATATACAAACAGGCTTCTTTCAGTTTCCATCTATCAAATCCACTAACAAGGCTTGGTTAGCAAAGGGCTATAGTAGAAGATTCTTATCCAAGGTGCCATGCAATGGCACTTTGGGAAGTTCCTCAACCACAGAGCCATGCCTAAATCAAGTACCAGTCAACACTGGGTTTGATGGCATCAACAAAGCCCCTATTCTCAGAAGCGTCAACCTTCTACCTAATTATAAACAATTATTTTTCTAATTTAGGCACAAAGTCAGCAGTGCTTATTCTATCGGTCTCTTTTGCGGAACTGCACAGTCCTGAACCAAGAGGTTTGAAAGCAAACATTTTACGACATAACCATGTCTGTGGTCCATTGAATATGTCAACAGAATTCCCTCATATTTCCACATCTATAGGCATCAATTAGAACGACCCCAGTATGCAACAGGTACTTAATTCATCGACCCTGAAAGGATGAAAGGCTAAGTCGACCTCGACAGAATTTGAACTCAGAACGTAAAGACAAGTGAAATACTGCTAAGCATTTCACTCGGCATGCTAACGATTCTGCCAGCCCGCCACCTTAATATATAGTCAAAAGCAGGTACATTCAGCCCTGATCGAAAAAAGAGCATTTTAGTCATCATGATCCCATCACTTGTTTTTACAGGGAATGGACAACATTAACTTATATGTTCTTTTTCTTATAAAAAACACAAGACAAAGTATGAGTTTATACATATTTGGTTGCTATTTCTAGCAACCACATACAAGTTCCTTTGCACTCTATGAAGTTGAAATCTTTTGGTCATGATCCAGACTCATTTCAAACTCAGCTATCAATTCTGAAAGTATAGATATTGAACATCATCATCATCAGTAACTATTACTAACTGTTGTCACCATCGCAAACAAACACAGAATAATTAAACACTAGAATCTAAGGATAAGAAACAATTCTCAAAGGAATATGATTTGAGAATTTCATTTTGTACATCAATGACTATTCCTGCAGGAAAATAGTCCCAGGAGAGAATTATCCTCAAAAACAATTTGTGGAAATATACCATTGGGTTTTGAAGACCAGCAACAGATCATAGGATGCATGCATTTCTGTGTCATTATGCTTTGTCAGTTATGAATACAGAATTAATGTTTCACAGCTCTTATAAGGACAAATGGTACATTTGCTGATGTGTGCAAAGCTTGGACAAGCGAGAAACACATGCGTCCTTTGATCTGACAATGTCATTCATAACCCAATGTTATTTTCAAACATTGTCAATGTAAACGAAGGCACATGGCTCAATGGTTTGAACATCTGGCTCACAATCATGAGATAGTGAGTTCAATTCTTGGGCTGGGCTCTGTGTTGTATTCTTGAGCAAGATACTTTATTTATTTACATTATTTACATTATATACATTTGACGGATATTTGTCCTCATCTTGTTTGTTGTTAACACAACATTTCGGCTGATATACCCTCCAGCCTTCATCAGGTGTCTTGGAGAAATTTCGAACCTTGGTTCTCCTTTCTAAGGTATTTTTCGATGTTATAATAATAATAATTATTATTATCCAGATCACTGCTTGGAATTGAACTCGGAATCTTGGGGTTAGTAGCCCGCGCTCTTAATCACTACAGCTATCATCCATTGACAACAAACAAGATGAGGACAAATATCCGTCAAATGTAAATAATGTACATAATTCCTCATCTCTTAAATATAGAACTGTATTTATTGTTGTTCCAGTTCACTCAGCTGTAGAAAACAAGTTGTGACATCAGTGGTGCTAAGCTATATTGATCTTTGTCTTCCTCTTGGATAACATCAGTGATGTGGAGAGAGGAGGCTGGTATGCATAGGCGACTGCTAGTCTTCTATACACAACATTGCCTGGATTTGTGCCTTGGAGGGGAACATTCTAGACACAAACCCATGGTCATTCATGACCGAAGGGGGTCTTTACCCATACCCTGTCTATGAGAAGCTATAGATTATTCCCCACAGTGAAAACTCTTCCTATGTCCAAGTGTACACCAGCATGTTAAATACAATTGTACAAGCATGTATTTTATTTACCACAGCTTCTCTGTGTGCATGAGGAGAGAGAGAGAGAGAGAGAGAGAGAGAGAGAGAGAGTGAGTGAGAGAGAGAGTAAGAGAGGAATATGCTAAGCACAAATTGTAGTTAATGTCATTTGTTCCAATAGTTGCACATTTCATCACTGCATCCATTTGCATTTGTACAATGGTTTTTCAGAAGACTTTATTACATTATGTTAAACACAGAGAAATGCTTGTAGATGGATAAATGGCAAAGCTTTATATAAATATGTTGAGGGTGAAAGAGAAAGAGAGAAAAACACAAAAGAGTGAGAATGAGATGAGAGAGAGAGAGACTGTAGTGGGGAAGAGAAAAAAATAAAAAGGAAACAGAGGGAGAAAAAAATCTTCACTATTTTCCATGTTGGCATAGATTGGATGATTTGACAGGAATTGGCAAGACTAAGGAGCACAACAAGTTCCACAGTCCGTTTTGGCTTGGTTGGTTTTACACTTTACAAAGTGTATTGAGTACTTTTTGCTTGACACCATCACCAGTGCTTTTTATGTGGCACCAGCACATTATAAATAAATAAATATATATATATATACATATAAAAATATATATTATATACATATGTCATCATCATCATTTAATGTCCGTTGTCCATGCTGGCATGGGTTGGATGGTTTGACTAGGGGCTGCACCAGACTCCTGTCTGATTTGGCATGGTTTCTATGGCTGGGTGCCTTTCCTAATGCCAAGAGTGTAATGGGTGCTTTTATGTGCCACCAGCACAGGTGCCATCTGCAGGACACCAATATCTGCCACAACTATGATTTCACTTGGTTTGAGAGGTCTTCTTCTTCTCAAGCATGTCATTTGTCATTGCCTCCGTGAGGCCCAACATTCAAAAGGTGCTCGTTATGCAACACCAGCATGAGCCACATTGCTTCCATAATCATATCTCATTTATGTCATCATCATCATCATCATCATCCAGTGTTTTAAATCCGGGTCTTGTACCCTTTAACAGGCATGGGCAGATGTACCTCAATGCCATATCAACCGAGGTAGGCAGCTGCAGCCCACCCCAACCTTTGGGCTAGCTGGTGCCCATTCTCCTTTGCTATCATGAGGCTTTTTTGGAGCTGGATTTTCTACAGGGAGCATGCCCTTGCTTACCCCCAATCTCACTTTCTAGACATGAGTGTTCCCGAGACTAAGGCCTCTACCACGATTTTTAAGAAATGTGGTGGAAAACTAGCTCACAAAGGCAGGGACACTACTCCCTGAGACCCCTTTCAGAGCCCTCCTTACCTATGTATGTTTATATATTTAATCATATATCATTGGGCCTCACTGAGGCGAAGTGGCTGAGTTCCTTTCGAGTGAAGGGCTTCATGGAGGCAATGACCAAGATTTTTGGCATTATGTTATGCTTGAGAAGAAGACCCATCACAGTCATAGAAGATACCAGTGTCACACAAATGGCACCTGTGCTGGTGGCACATAAAAGCACCTACTACACTCTCAGAGTGGTTGGCATTAGGAAGGGCATCCAGCCATAGAAAACCATGCCAAATCAGACCAGAGTCCGGTGCAGCCTTCCAGCATACCAGTCCAGTCAAACTGTCCAGCCATGCCAGCACGGACAGCGGACGTTAACCAATGATGAT
>NC_068984.1:10114752-10116400 GCF_001194135.2 Octopus bimaculoides
TATATATATATATATATATATATTATATATATTATATATTATATATATATATATATATATATTATATACATTGTATATATATTATTATATTAATAATATAATTAATATATATATGCATATATACATACATATATGTACATAGTTACATGTATATGTATATGCGGCCCAGGATGTCACAGAACATAAACAACATGAAATACGAAATACAAATACATGGAATATGAACTTTTTTTTGAACAACGAAAGAAACAAATGGAAAACAAGACAAGCAACATAAAGAACGACCTTTCATCAGTTGTTGGTTGTTTTTCTATTCTGTATTTTGAGTATATTGTATAATCACTCTTGGAATGGTGTACAATAACAGGAATTACAATTCTTGTAACACACACACACAATTCCAAAGCTGAGTACAGAATATAGGCCATTCTCAGAACATTTCTTTGTCACTGGCTCTGCAACAAATAGAGCTTAGTATAGAATTTAATAAAAATCAATGACAAATGAAGGCATTAGTTTTTATTCCTCAAACCAGAAGCTCTCATCTGTGTGTGTGCGTGCGTGCATGCGTGTGTGTAAACAGTCTGATATTTAATTCAAAGCATGATATTCTTATGGCCTAGACACCATAGATATTTGAAGATTTTACATCATAAGCACAGGAGTGGCTGTGTGGATAGGCGCAGGAGTGGCTGTGTGGTAAGTAGCTTGCTTACCAACCACATGGTTCCGGGTTCAGTCCCACTGCGTGGCACCTTGGGCAAGTGTCTTCTACTATAGCTTCGGACCGACCAAAGCCTTGTGAGTGGATTTGGTAGATGGAAACTGAAAGAAGCCCATCGTATATATATATGTATGTGTGTGTATATGTTTGTGTGTGTGTGTTTGTCACCCCAACATCGCTTGACAACCGATGCTGGTGTGTTTACAATATATATATACACACACACACCCACATACGTAGTCCTATGGAGAAGGAATTGCTGAACTTGTCGTAAATATACTTTACAACGTAATCCATGATACACGTAGTCTGAAATACGAGATAAGTCATAACTTGAATCTCTTTGGTCGTTGGTTTTCTCCATCGGGACCCGACCTGGGCAATATCATAATCATCATCTCCAACAATAACAAAATGCGAGAATTCTTACGTATCTAGGAACGTGCATCTCTCTCTCTCTCTCTCTGACACACGCGGTTTATTATTTAAGCTTACGTCGATTCCTCTGTAGTGTTGTTTTGCATTTATAATAAAATAAATACATACAAATCATAAAAATAATAAAATATATACATACAGTACAACGGTCAAAGTGATTCAAGTTATGACCTATCTTGTATTTCCGGTTGCATGTATCATGGACTAGTCTGTCCAATGTATCTACGACAGGTTCAGCAATTCCCTCTTCATAGGACAACGTGTGTGTGTGTGTGTGTATGTGTGTAGATAGATAGATAGATAGATAGATAGATAGATCTTTCTGATTTGGCGGACACCACTTGTTTTCTTAACGAAACACTTTCAAACTTGGGACACTGGTAGAATGTGTCATATAAAACATCTTTTACTCTTAGTGTTGTTGAGAAAAGTAAGACAAAATATACAAGTATACGAAGTTTTAAAGTGTTTCGGTAGAAAACACAC
>NC_068984.1:10116539-10123228 GCF_001194135.2 Octopus bimaculoides
TTGTTGTTGGCGATAACTTCGATACGATGATACCCAAAAATTAGGTAACGGATGGTGGAGAAATCCTCCGGTAAAAATATTGGTTTTGCTCATGCAATGTGTTTTCTACTTCACGGATTTTCACCTATCGCGGGGAGGGGGAGGAACGTAACACTCGCGATAGTCGAGGGATTACTGTACACATACTCTAGACCAGAGGTTCTCAACAATTTTTTACTTATGGACCCCTTTGATAACTATTTTATTCTGCTGAACCCCCGTAACCATTCAAATTAGTTTTATAGGAACTTCTTTCAAAATTCCTATTTTGTTTTACACACATTCACTTGTGTAGGTCGAATTATGTAAAATGGTGGAGAAAGAAACCCAGCTGTTTCTTGTAATAAATACATCTAAAGAAATATGTTTTTCAGGGGCTTTTAAAACACTATTATGGATCCTTAATTTACTATTTTCGGTAAATTTTGATATTAACACCCGCACGATTTTCACTAAGAAAAAAAAATTACGGAAGACTACCAAGAGGACGTGAAGATGAAATGGTTGTACTTTGCCCGGGAGTTCCAAGACTGGGATAGTATAGCCCTTTTCCTTTAAGTTAAGACGATTTGAAGTGGACTCCAGTACTCTATTCCAGTCTTGGAGCTCCCGGTCGAAGTACAGCCATTTCATCTCCAGGGAGCTGCGCCAGCAAAGAACTGCTACTTAGTTTTCGGATGAGTAAACTGGAGTAACGTGATCTAACCCAAATTGTAGAGAAGAGTATTGATTCAATTGATAGAGTATAACTTGATTGTTTCACCATGTTAACTTCTCTCAAGAGTTTTTTTAAAATGTCAAGCTGGAATTCTCAATTAAAACCACACTGAGCAACTTCGTTCTGACTATAACACATGCTACTTTTAGTTAACAATAGACAAAAAAAAAAATTAATAAATGGCGATCTTTCGGTACTAGATCCCATAACTTCCGGTCGTTGTGCGCACGCATACTGATTATATTATCGTATAGTGCGTTTATGTTTTTAAATGACTTGAAAATATGAAAAGACAACATTAAATAGAAAAAAAAAAATGAATGGCCCACGAAACTCAAACCTTCTCCCCTCAGATTCATACAGTTCTCAAACTTTAAACACACTACACGATAATGTAATCAATATGTGTGCGCACAACGACCGGAAGATATGGGATCTAGTACCGAAAGATCGCCCTTCGCGTAACAAGCAAGTGAGCATCATAGGGACGAAGATAATTAATTAATACGAGAGTGTCCCTAGTAAGGAGAACATTAGAACAATCTACTCTCGGGGATCTCAAATAAGAAGTTCAGTTTGAAATTCTGAGAACGTTACTGAATATTAAAGACATCTGAAAAAAAGCCAGATGGTATAAAATTCAAAACATTGTGACCATAATAACTAAGATTAAAGATACCGAATACAAAGGCATAGAAACGGTTTATCACAAAAACAAAATGCCTTTGAAAAGTTGGCTTTCTTAATGAAATGGAAACCAAATTTGTTGAGACAGTACTTATATAGACTAGGGATTAGCAAAGTGATCAATATTGCCCTCCCGTCCTCGTCATCACCACCATCACAAGGGCCAATGTGATTATCCAAAGGGGTCGGTTAACTCCTGAAACAATTTTGAGCATTAAGGGAGCTGAGTTGTTAGCAAATTCTGTGTGTGTGTGTGTGTGTGTTTTAAACTTAAACCCTGGAAACGTCGGTCAGATATCTGACCGAACCACAAAGATACACACGATCGGTCTATTAAGCAACCAATCAGCGTGAAGCTATCGCGCGATTCAATCTTCTAGAATCTTCTTCTTGTGCCCTATAAAAGGCTGCTGCTTTTGGCGGTAATTCATTTAAGAATGCTGAGGTATCTGAGCAACATGTCTCCATTCTTGCCACACCAGACGACACAGCCAGACAACCCAGGAAGACGGTTAAGAATGGCGTAGATAGATGACAGGAACCTCCGTCGCCACGCATATAGAACAACTGTTCCCAGTTATGATTGGCAAGCCGCATGTTGCCCTATCAATAGTTGTTGTAAACGCCAAACAGTATCACTTTTCCAGTATTGCTGTTGTTATCTGCAAAAGGCCAACGCAGATTTGTCTTCGCGTGCGATAAGATCTATTAAATGTTTGTGTCTGTTGTTCAATTATTTCTACACGCAATCCAAAAAACAAAATTTTCTTCATCAACTCAACCAGTCGCCACCATAGCGCAACCAAAATAAAACCCAAGCGATAAATCTATCTTAAATACAATATAAAAATTAAAAAAATACCTCAGCAGACATCACATCATTGGTACAGATCTAGCAAAACATGCAATGCCAATTAGCCGATTGGCAAAGCTAATAAACGATAAGCGGATATTTTTCTTGAAGACATCATAATAAAGATGTCCAATACTTGTACGCATTTATTGTCCATTTACAATAGAATGGTTTCATTTTTCTGATAATTTTGAATTTTTTCTTCGTTTTAAAAAATTGAACATTATAATGGTAACCCCCGATAGCAAGAAGTGGCGGCAGGATTTACTAGAGTATTTGAAATTTGGATTTATTCCCTCGTTGGTCAATAAAGCATTACATATTTACCTGTTATGTGAAAAAAACTTTCTGTATTTTCATTAAATTTGTTTAAATATTTCTCATTAAAAAGCGGTAATGACACAAGTGAATGAAGGAATTATTGTTTTGAAATCAAGAAACTTTACTAATTACACTTATTAATTCTATTCTAGAAATTTACATGATGGGTGTAAGAAGAAATTTGCCAAGCCCTGATACAGAAAATACAACGAAACAGAAATACAATTCCGTTATCACATGTTAAAACTGATCGGATGTCATCATCTTCGAACTTAGCAATTCATTTGGTTATCGGAAATTTTGCCGTAGGAAAATTCGCCGTGAGAAATTTCATTTCAAATGACCTGATCACGTTTTTTAGTGTTTGACGTTGTTGAATAAAGAATTGCCTTTTATCATTCTTCTTTTATTACTATTTCTAAAAAGTGCTGATATAATAAGCTTTATCGTTGTCGATATGACAAATTTGTCTTTCGGTGAATTTTCCGAGCACAAATCTATTTATAGGAACCACTTACCATTAGTGAGTCTATTAATTTAGGTGAAAATTAATTATTGCACACAAAATCAAAAATATGCAGTGTGGATCTCAATTAAATGTCCACAGAATCTCTATCGCAATTTTTACACCAAAGAGCAACATGAAAAAGAAACAAAACAAAAAACGAAAATCTGATCAAATTGAAAACATAAAATATAATTTATTTTCAATTACCTACATACAACAGACCAGATTTTTTTTGCATACATAAACCTAAACATGTGCAAATGTGCTTTGATGCATACGCAGATGCACATGTAGTCGTACGTATGCACATGTGCTTGCATACATATGTACATACTCATGCACTGTTACACACAAATATATATATATACGCATATGTAATTCTACAGGGTGTCCACAAAGTCTGGGTACATGCCGATTAAAACATACTTTAAGAAATTATTATTTCTTATATTTAATTGTTTATGTTATGATTTTATTTATTCCCTGTACCCAGACTTTGTGGACACCCTGTAGATATGCATGTGTGATTACTCTTGCGTACATGTGGGCCTGGATACCACCCGGGCAGCGGTTGCACTATATACACACACATACACGATTTTTTTTTTTTTTTTTTTTTGATTAGAAAATTTAAGAGACAATCTGGGCCTTTCTAGACCGAGGTACAGAGTTAACTGGGGGAAATTAATACGATTGATCAGTCTGAACGTTAGGTTAATTGCTAGAGTGACGGAAAATTCAGAGAAATGATGTTCCAGAGGTTTCTTTTTTTTTTTTTTTTTCCTTTTGAATAGGAATTTTTTGAAAACAGTGCATCATGTTAGACGGAAGAAAAGCAGTGGTATCGACAAGGTTTAGGTGGAATAGTGACTGAAGTGATAGAATGAATAGTCTCACTGTCTCATATTTTTCTGTGTACGTGTGTGTGCGTGTACAGGGAAATCTGAATAACAGTGTACAACGCATCAGACAAGCACGTTAAATATACATTTATATTGAGTACCTTTTCTTACTCATTTGTATTGAGTACCTTTTCTCATGTTCGTCACTAAAATAAACGTGTACAAATACACATTTACACACACACATCGGGCTGGCCATGGCATCCCTTGTGCATGGGCACTCATTAGATACTTGACACTAACGCAGTTCGACGCAAATTTGTGACGAAACAGATTGTATTTTGCGTGCCTGGGATCATACTGAACATGAAGAACCAAAACGGTGACCATTATCGACACCACGTGTTTTTTTTATGCAAAAAGAAAAGGGCAAGAATGCGATCGAAACCTGCAGGAAGATATGAGCTGTGTACAGAGAAGATGCTATTACGGAACGTGTGTGCCATAAGTGGTCTTCAAGACATCGATCAAGAAATTTTTCGGTTCAAGAAGCATCTCGCTCAGGCCTGCCACATGAGATTAACAGCAACACCAAACCTCATTATACGACCAGGATGATTGCAAATATTCCCCAAATATCCAAATTGAATGTTATAAACTATCTGCATAAAGTTGGTTGTCAGCAGGCTCAATGTTTGGGTCCAACAGTAGTTGAATGAATCTAACTTCGCCCAACGCATTTCCATCTGCGATTCGTTGCAGAAACATAAAAAAAAAAAAAAAACGATCCTATTTTGAAGAGAATGATGACAGGGGAGGGGGCGAAAATGGATCGTCTGCATGAATGTGAAGCGCTAGCGATCATAGAGTAAGCGCGGTGAAGTGCCAAAAACAACCTCCAATGCAGGGTTTCGCCCAAAGGTCACGCTTTCAATTTGATGGGATCGGAAGGGTGTTGTCTATTACAAGCTTCTTCCAACGGATAGGATCATCTATTCGGGTATGTATTGTGACCAGCTGGACAAATTAAACACAGCCATCCACCAGAAGTGCCCAGCACTTGCTAATATTTAGGGCATTGTCTTTCATCACGACAATGCCAGGCTGTATACTTCTTTGCAGACGCGGCAGAAGTTACTGGGGCTTGACTGGGACGTTTCGCTGTACCCTCCATATTCGCCCGACCTTGCGCCTTCAGATTTCTGTCTGTTTTGGTCTCTTCAAATTTAATTGAATGGACAGACCTACACCTCTAAAGAGGATTTAACAATTTTTCGCCGGTAAAGACAGGAAATTCTTTGAGCAGGGGATAATGGAGCTGTCCACAAAATGGCAGATGATACTGGAACGAAATGACTATTATATCATTGATTGAATATATCGCTTAGTGCTTAAAACGTGTTTCTTATTTCCGCTTAAAAAACCGAACGGACTTTTTGGTCAACCCAATATATACACGATATGTAATATATGTTCACGTGCTCAGCTATTCTAGAAACAGCTAACTACTTTCCACTCAGTTTAAATTATAAATTAAATGCTCTAAACCACATATTTTGGTCGATCATTCTATTTCTGATTATATATATATATATATATATATATATATATTTGTCAGTGAACAGGTCGCTTTCTCAAAGCGACGAAAATATTTTGACAAATTAAATTTAAATGTTGAAGTGAATCTAACGGTTTTTGTGTGTTATTTTAAATGGCTTATAAACACCTTCCACGCTGCAATTGTTTTCGTTCCAGCACACGATCTCAGATCAGGTCACTTGCTATGCAAGTACATCTCCGTAATATATATATATACGTAAATATCAAACAACGAGGAATGCTCAACGCAGCACTGGTGGATAAAGTTTATTTACTAATAGACAGTCTTGGACGCGTGTTTCTGGCTCAATAACCTTCATCTGTGACTTAATAGCCTTCATCGGTATATATGTATGTGCATATATGTGTGTGTTTGTGTGTATTTATGCATATATGTGTGTTTATATGTACAGTTTATAAACGTGTCCATCCTACTCAATACGCGCAATGAGTTCTTATTGGATTTCTGATCTTCCCAGCTCCATACGAGGCATAGTACACACACACACACACACACACACGCACATACACACTTTGTTTGTGTATTAAGGCTACCATTGGTTTCATGTGAAGGAAATTCTAAACAATTTTTTAATGTGATTGGCTTGAAAAATGTGATCGGCATGAAACTAATGGTAGCCATAATACACAAACAATGTGTTGTGTGTGTGTGTGTGTGTGTGTGCGTGCGTGTGTAATATGCCTCGTGTGGAGCCGGGAAGATCAGAAATCCAATAACTCATTGCATGTATTAGGTAGGACTGACACGTTTATAAACTATACATACAAACACACACATATATGCATAAATACACACAAACACACATATATGCACATACATATATACTGATGAAGTCTATTAAGCCACAGATGAAGGCTATTGAGCCAGAAACACGTGTCCAAGACTGTCCATTTACTTCCAGACAATAAGCCAGTTCTGTTCTTTCATGGCATGTCAACTTTGAACAGTTCCTGATTCTTGAGATAATCTCTCTTTCTCAAGTAGAACTGACCTTAATTACAATGTGGTAATTGCAATACATCATTGAGAGAGGGAGTTGGTTTTAATAAATCAAGAAATTATGCTGCATCGTATTTCATATATATATATATATATATATA
>NC_068984.1:10123455-10131758 GCF_001194135.2 Octopus bimaculoides
ATATATATATATATATATATATATACACACACACACACACACACACACATATACCTATACACATTCAAACATACATTATATATATATACATACACATATATGCCTATACATACACACAAACATACATACATATATATGTATGTACATATATGTATATAAATGTGTGTGTATATATATGTGTGTGTGTGTGTGTATAAATATGGAGGGGAGAAATAGGCGGACAGTCATACAGACATGCATGCAGACAAACTTCCACGAGTAGTAGTAGTAGTAGTAGTAGTAGTTAAACAGACGGTTATTGTTACACTGAACTCAATTGAATCTTCATTTCGATTTCAGCCAATCATAAGAAATATTCGATCGCCAGGAATCGATCGTGGAATAAACAAACTTTGACCCTCCAAAGTGATTGTCGTTTTGTTTTGCCAGAATAGAAAAAAAATCAATGTGGTTATTGTAGTTTAGCCACAGGTAAACCTGGATCGAGTAGAACTTATAATCAGAGGTGTTCCAACCGAGACCATCTCGTGTTTTAAGAGCGCTTAGGGCTGCATTAACGAATGCATCTTTCCCTCTGTAGTAATACGATGAAACGCGTGAATTTACTGAGATTTAGTTACTATTTCTAGCAGATCTAGCGACCATGTAGCGGTTTCCTCGTTGGCCGGCTCGAAGACTATTCTTGGTGTTGGTGTTGTTAAATAGCCCCAGGTCAGCCTCGATCAAGTAGACTTTGAATGAAATGCGTTCCAGATGTGATCATCCAGTTTTTTTTAATGCATATATATATCAGGTACTACTTCGTCTAACGAATCCCATTTTTAGTTAAGACGAGTGTGATTTGAAGGAGATTTGGTTGTTATATCCAGTACGCCGAACAGCCGCCAGGTGAGATGACAAATGACAGGTATGATACTATGTAGGCGATACCATGGACATTCTGTCATACGCAATATATTAGAAGACTGGCTGTGCAAGCCTCTCCAGTGGTCGCTTGGTCAGTAAGAAATAGCAGCCAAATTTCCTCATCGCACAACCTATTATTGGAAGCTTTGGACAATGTAATCCCGACATGCGAATTAGCAAGATGGTCACAACTGGAATCTCTTTGACCATAGATCTGTTCAGTGAGGACTGATTAGGGGCGAAACAAGAGCAGTAAATACATTTTGGACGGAGAGCCTCTATGTGGTCGCTCAGTCTGCTAAAAATGGTAGCCGAATCTCCCTCGTCGCATGAAAACAAGAGGAAGGACATTTTGGACAATGTAGACCTGATATACAAATTAGCGGGTTGGTCACAGCCAGAACGTCTTCAATCATAAGGCTTTGATCATAAGGCTGTTCAATCAGGACTGATCCAGGGCTTAAACGACAGCACTTCGGAATGAGTCAATGAAGAAGGAGCCTCTATATGGTCGTTCGGCCTGCTAAAAATAACAGCCAAATCACTTATCAGACCTTGTCGCTTTAAAAATTGAGAAAAAGTACGAATTTGAAAAAAGAAGAAAATAAGATGGAATTAGTGACGTCCGAAAGTCTTGGACCATAAAACTAACTGTTGCATCGGTGATGATCTAGAGGGGTGTGGAATAAAGATTGAAAACCGAGTGAAGAATACTGATTGTGAAACTGTTTCAATATGTTTGTGAAGTTGAAGAATTACGCATTCATCACTGCTAAAGATTTGGAATAATGGGGACTAAGAAATAACGTTGAAAATATGACAAAATTGGGAATTACATTTAATAGGGGTGGGAGATGTACCGTAAATGACTCACTTATATTGATGAGGTAAAGGTATATGCGAATATATATAACACGTATATATATATATATATATATATATATATATATATATATATATAGTGAAAAATGGTTAGATGTTTATGAACAAGTTTTTATATAAACAAAAGACAGGTGAAAATACACGAAAACATTGACAATTATTGTAATCCTTTAAGACATACAAAAACGGGAGTAACATTTCATTTAAATGCATATATATGCACACATATATATGTGCATATACAAATATATATATACATATATATATATACACAAATATACATATACATATATATATATACAAATATACATATACATATATATATATACAAATATACATATATATATATACAAATATACATATACATATATATATATATAAGTATATATATATGCACATATATACAAATAAGTACCTACATGTAGATACATATATATGCATGCACAAATATACATATATAGGCACAATATATATGCGCGTGTATACGCGCACGCTTTGGAACTAAGACTTTGGTACTTTGTACAAAGATGTATTTTCATTGCATAATTTATGCATTTCTTTCAGATATGCATGTTCTCTCTGTCTCCTACACACACACGCGTACGCGCATATTCTCTTCGCCTTTCTTTTGCGAAACAACAATAATAGTATTAACAATAAAATTATACAAAATACCCCGACGCCAAGGACGGTCGGTGGAGAATAAATAGGAAAAGAGAACAGACTAGTAAACAAAAGATATACAAGAAAAACACTGGTATTTGCTACGAAAAACACAAAATGAGTAGCAAGGAAAAAAAGCTTACGGTAATGTTGGAGTTTAGAGTACCGTTTCTCTTTCGCAAAAACAATTTTCACTATGCTTGGGGAGGGGAAGTATCAACTATTTAGCAGTTCTTTTTTGCTATAGTTATTAAAAATGTGTTCGATAATTATTTATTCGTTTCACTAATCTGGTATACCATAATGTAAAAAGACTTTGATTTGCTGCAAATTATAGATATGGGCAGTGATTGAGCATTGGCTTATACGCAGATAATGCTTCTACTCTTTGTTTAAAATTATTATTGTTATAACAATATAATATTTGTTCGTTTAAAATAATAATTATTATTGGTTTCATTCATTTCTTTGCAGGACTGAAAGGAAAGCTACTTTGTGAAAGTGAAAACGGTACGTTATACTTCGGGATTACCAAAGCTTCGTGTGGAATGTTTCAAAAATAAACACCTATGAGGAGAGGAGAGAGGAAGAGAGAGCGAGGAAAAGAGCAGGGGTTACGTAATTGTTGGAGGGAAGAATGTACAGGTGTTACAGTTAGTATAAACATTTTGCTGGGTGGAAAAGTGGCAACGAAAAGCAGGAGAAAGTAAGAGAAAAAAATGTGGTGGGGGAGGAGAAAAAAATCATTATTAAAACTAAAGAATTATGTACTTCTTTTCCGTGATTTTCTAAGTGGATTTGAAATTCTTACCTGGCAAGATCTGTCCCATACACAGTGCCAAACTGAGTGAATTACGAAATATCTATTTTAAACACGTCAACAGCACGAGGGCAAAAAGGGAAAACAAAAGAAGCAGGTGCTTCTTTCACGGCTGCTTAATTATTGTATCAACAAGTAGTTTCTCTCTCCTTCTCACTTATTCAACTCCACTCTCTCTCTCTCTCTCTCTTCTCTTTCTTCCTCCTCAACTATAATCTCTCTCGCTCTCTCGCGCTTCTTCTTCAACTATACTCCTCTGTCTCTTCCTTTTTCTCTCTCAGCCCTCTTTCAATTACAGTTCTCTCTCTCTCTCTCTTTTCTCTTGCACCTCATCTTCATCTATATTCTGTTTTTTACTTCCTCTTTCTATCTCTCTCTACCTCTCTCTCTTGCTCCTTCCTCAACTATCGTTTATTTGTCTTTCTCTCTCCCTCTCTTCCTTCTTCGTAAACCATAGGTTTCTTTCTCCCCTTTCTTTAACCCGCTCTTCTTCGACTATACTCCTCTTTCTTTCTCTCTTGTCCCTCAACTATAGTTCACTGCCTTGCTCCTCCTCTCTCGCCTCTTTCTCAACTATAGTCCTCTTCCTCCCCTTTTCCTTTCACTCTCCCATCTGTAGTGCTCTCTTTCTCTTACTTGTTTCTTATCTCTAGTCCTCTCTTTCTCTCCATCTCACTCGTATCTGTTTTCTTTCAGACACAGCAATGTTGGAACCAAACGAAGCAACAAGTATTACTCTTAGATACCACTTCGTTATCTACATAACACTCAACTTTTACGCAAAACGTAGTCACAGTAGCATTACTTGTATACATACATACATATATATATATATATATATATATATATATATATATATATATATATATATATATATATATATATAGGCTGACAGCTGATTTTATTGATATTAATCTAGAAACTGGCTCCTCTTTCAGCATCTGCTGTTATATATATGTATCTCTTGTTTATTATCATCATTTTTTATATCGATATTATTTTTTTCACCCTCTATTACGTTGTACTCTCTTTTTCTCCTCACCCCTTTTTTCCTGTTAATTACATATGTACATTCTCTGCACATCTATATGATTATTTTATATAAAATGTTTTGTGCCGAATACGAAGGGCTTCTGTGACCAAGAAAAGAAACAATTATTTTTATCCTCGTTATTGCGATTATTTACTATTAAGAATATCGAACTGTTTTGCATAGAACTGTTGTGGTGAATGAGGTTCAATGTTGCTGAGACTAACAGGAGTTGTTTCCCGCGTAATATTCCCTCCTAGGAGAGTTCAGGCGTAATTAACTAACTGAATTAATTAATTGATTGATAAAACAAATGAAGAGTCGTTTGAAATTAAATAAATTTCTGTACGATAAGATACGGATGAATAATCTAACGGTTCAGTCAATAGAACTACCTACTTAATTATAGTGAAAGCGACTGACTTTTCCCTTAACTGAATCCTCATTTAGAATCAGCTTTGGCACAGAATGACGAAGCAGTTCCATCGAATTAAAGATACAGTCTATTAGACGAGCTGTCATATAGTTTCTCACTGTGCTTTTTCACTCACAAAACTTGGAATACCTTTCCGTCTGAATTTTTTAAAACCGAAACCATAAAATTTCGTCTGAATTTTGGGAGTACAGGTGAAACAAGGAAACCCCTTGGGGTGAAGGTCCTACTTTCCTTGCTTGGAATTAGCGAAGTTACAGAATAGCTTGTAATTTTTTGGCAATGTTACTCTAGGTGCAATGCTGCCTTAAGGGATGAGTACACTAGGAAGCTGCCAGGGGCTTCGTGGATCCGAATCCAGGTAAAAAAAAAAAAAGTCACGGGGCTTTTGTCTGGATCCCATAAATTGTGACTTTTTTTCCTAACCAAAAATATTGTCATTTTTACCGTGACTTTTTCCCTGTGATTTTATTACCGGTCACCGCGGATCCAGGGATTCGATTCTGATCTCCGTGTGCTGTGGTTTGCTTATCAGTAAATAAGTAAGGGTTCCCTTACTTCCGTGACCTTATCTCCTTTAATCTATAACAAAATATTTTCATTGTCACACCTGACAGCTGAACTGCCCCAGGCTTCCTTCCTGTTTTGAAATAACGTCCCTCACACTCCAACCTTTAATACCAATTAGATACCTGTCTTAAACTCCTTGGTACCGGATTGTTTTTTTCCCCCTCCATTACCAACATAGTTCGTTTGATCTAGTCTGGACTCAGAATATCTTACCTGTAAGATATGGGGGTCTTAACTGTAAACCAACTTACCTGTAAGATATGGAAGTCTGAAATTTCATTTGGCCCATGATTTCTCCTCGCCTTACTTTCTATCTTCCCTCTGTCTTTATCACTGGTTAACCCTATCTGAATCATCAATTAGATGGGGTTGGTTGGTACATGAGTCCCTTCTTGTGCTGAATGTGAATCAGAGATCATGGTAACATTGCTTGTGAGAGGGCAGATGGTTTGTTTATTGAAGTGGTTCTCAACCATTTTTTTTTTTTTTCATATGGATCCCTTTGATTTCTGTTTTACTTGCACAGACCCTCAGAGCCATTCAGTGTTTAAAAAATCCTATTCTCATAATTAAATATTATTAGAAATTGTATTAAAAATTGTTTAAAATATTTTGTGCAGTGTAGAAGTATATAACCAGTTTATTGGGCATAAATTCTAACAACAAAATCTTACGTGGACCCCAAAAGGGTTATATAACCCCTGGTTCAGAACCACAGATACCTACCAATACGATACACGATGAATTTTCTCTACTAAGTCTCCGCAATCAAGGTTCTGTGTTGATGCTTTCGTCTCATCAGTTTTGGGGGATGTCTTCAACTTTAAAGAATTGTGCATTTTCTTTGCTATTTGTTTAGGTTCCCAAATATGTGACTCTGTGTGGTGCAAGTGTCTTGATAACCGATGCTGGTGTGTTTACATCCCTGCAACTTAGCGGTTCGGCAAAATAGACCGATAGAATAAGTACTAGGCTTACAAAAGATAACTACAGATTTTACTTGTCTTGCAGACAATCCTTTCTATTATAGGCACAAGGCCTGAAATTTTAGAGGGGTCATCTAGTTGATTACATTGACCTCAGTACTCAACTGGTATGTATTTTATTCGACTTCAAAAGGATGAAAGCAGGGATGTGCCACCTGGGTAGGCAAGGTAGGCAGTGCCTACCCTGAATAAAATAGATTGATAGTAACATTTTCCTTTTATGGCAGAATATGCACCTAATGCAATAAAATTATGAAGATGTAGGAGTGGCTGTGTGGTAAGTAGCTTGCTTACAAACCACATGGTTCCAGGTTCAATCCCACTGCATGGCACATTGGGCAAGTGTCTTCTACTATAGCCTCGGGCCGACCAAAGCCTTGTGAATGGATTTGGTAGACGGAAACTGAAAGAAGCCCGTCGTATATATGTATATGTTTGTGTGTCTGTGTTTGTCCCCTCAACATTGCTTGACAACCGATGCTGGTGTGTTTACGTCACCGTAACTTAGCAGTTCGGCAAAAGAGACTGATAGAATAAGTACTAGGCTTACAAAAGAATAAGTCCTAGGGTCGATTTGCTTGACTAAAGGCGGTGCTCCAGCATGGCCACAGTCAAATGACTGAAACAAGTAAAAGAGTTACTCTGATTACTATACATAAAATGCAAAATATCTTATCTTTTTTGTAGATTAAGTAGGCATAATTCGCCCCTGCCTTTCAATTTCAGTATTAAAGCTACACATAATACTGCTGTAGTACAGTACACATGCTGCGTACATTCTTACAACGTTTTCTTTATGTGCTATAAAGGCAAAAGTAAATCTGCCTTCTTGTCAGTCATTGTGCCTGTGTTTTGCTTTTTTTTTTGTGTGTGTTTTACTACATAAATGTCGCCAACTATCTACCCTGAGTAATTACAGATGGCACGTACCTGGATAAAAGGTAAGGTTGCCCTCAGCGGAATTCAAACTCAGAAAGTAAAGACAGAAGAAATGCCACTAAGCAGCCTGATGTGCTAATGGTTCTGCCAGCTTGCAAACATAATGGTAAGAGATTAGCAAGACACAAAAGTCAGTAATATAATTGTGTCCTGTCCAAACCTAGAGTTGCTAGTATTCTGGAGCTAATGAATCTCAAATAAATGACATCTTTTCCTTGGAAACTGAGTTTATTTGCAACAACAGTAGTTAATGCATTCGCTTGGTCTCCCATGACTGAGTGTGCAGTGAACCAAAGGAGCGTGGCTGTAAACATGAAAGTCATCAAAGTACATCAAACCAATTAAGTTTACTCGATAAATACATTTTTCAATTCATGGCCATTGAAGCTAACAACTGTGGTCCTTCCACTTGGATGGTCATCTCTGACTCGGGGCTGAAATGGCACTGGACAATGCCTTTATATGCTGCCTGGCTGCTTCAAAGGATTTCAGTTGCTAACTTGAGGAGGGGCGATTCAGAAACTCTCCTTTCATCTTCTGTCACTATATTATAGAATATCAGATAAAGAAAAGAGAAATAGGAAAATGTCCAATCAATTTTCTAATTATTTGTTTGGTTTGTGTCTTTTTTTTTCTGTTTTGTATTTTCTTTAGGCACTGCTGTGCAGTTAAAAAGCTTGTTGTGCAACCACATAATTTTAGGTTCAATCCCACTGCACAGCACCTTGGACAAGTGTCTTCTACTATAGCCCTGGGCTGACCAATACCTTATGATAGAATTTGGTTGAGGGAGACTGTGTGGAAGCCTGTTGTGTGTGTGTGTCATCCTCATCATTTAACGTCCGCTTTCCATGCTGGCATGGGTTGGATGATTTGACTGAGGACTGGCGAACCAGATGCCTACACCAGGTTCCAATCTTATCTGGTAGAGTTTCTACAGCTGGATGCCCTTCCTAACACCAACCACTCCGAGAGTGTAGTGGGTGCTTTTACGTGCCACCGGCACGAAGGCCAGTTAGGTGGTACTGGCAACGGCCATGCTCAAAATGGTGTATTTTACGTGCCACCATATAT
>NC_068984.1:10132216-10137394 GCF_001194135.2 Octopus bimaculoides
TATATATATATATATATATTGGCTAATGCCGGTGTTGCATAATTTGGCCATTAAGTGCACCCTTCAATCATTGGGCGATATGCTGTGCTTGTGAAGAGCTGTCGAACCAAGTGAGATCATAGTTGTGACCAATGACAGTGCCGCCTGACTGACACCTGTGCCGGTGGCATGTAAAAAGCACCTTCCCAAGGAAAACACATTTTCCCAAATTGAGCAAACAAAATCCCGAATCAATAAAGGAATATTCTGACAAGTGTGAAAGTCTTTTGAATAAATTTGAAAGTAGATCCAAAGAAATACAAGATAACAAAATTGAACTAAGTGTTTTTGAAACACTTTTTGATATTTTGTCCTGAGAGGGACTCTGGATTCTTTATAATTAGAATTAATTGATTTGCACTCAGATAACCTAATAAAATCGAAATATAATAATAATGTCTTTATTGGACTTCTACAAATCTATGAATTCAGAGAAATTCCATGCTTTACATAAAAATGTCTTGAAATTCACATCTCCATTTTCAACAACTTACCAATGTGAGCATTTTTTTCTTTTTTTTTTCTCAAATTGAATTATGCAAAAAATCATCTTTGTACCAGATTTACTGATGAAAACCTGAGTAACGAACTTAGAAGAGCAATTTTTTCAAAGTCATGTGATATTCCTAAACTTCCAAAAAGAAGAAAAAGCTGTTTAGTCCTTCTCACTAAACAAAACCAAATTTTAATGTTAAGGTTAATTAGCTTTGATAGAATTATCGCTAGGATAAATTTGTTTAAATATGTCATTTACATATTATGTTATTTAGGTAATAATGTCATTTTTCAAAATTAAATTTGGTCAGTGCTTGATTGTTATAATTTCTCCAACATGAGGAATAGGTTCATTTTGAAAAACATAGAATACCTCATAAGTGATATAAATATCCTAAATTCAGTAGCGGAGTTAATGAAGATGTTACGCATTAATTTAATATGTTAAACTTATCTTTATTAATGTATATCGAATTATACATAGATATATACAAGACTTACACAGATATAAGTGTTAGAACTTGTGGTCTGCCCGTGGACCTTTTTCATTGGAAATTTTTGCCCACCAGGCTAAAAAGTTTCCCCACCCCTGGTTTAAAGAGATCTAAATTAAATTCCATCAAACTTTCATGTTAATTTATATTCCAAGTACCAACTTCATGATGATAATTATTCTACTCAGTTCTTCATTATTTTCAAAGTTAATTGAAACAAAGACAATATATTTCGGTGAAAACATGGTAACAAAATATTTACCCTGAATAAAGAAAGAGGTCTAATGTTTCAGGCAGTATGCCCTTTATCAAGAAAAAGAAGAGAGAATTCCAAATATAAAATGCTCATAGAATCCTTCATTATCTTCCTGCTCGTTGTACTTGACTATCTTTAGCAATTCTTTTAGTTTGTCATAATCAATTTTCTAAAGATCTTCTCATCCTGAAAGTGATACATAAATGCCATTGTGAAGAAACCACCAATATTCAATCTGATTATTCAGTTTTGTTAGACTTAAATTGTGAAACTTAATCATCTGAAAGAAATGTTTCATTTTTAATTATTTTTCAAAAAAAAACCCCTCTTTTATCAGTCTTTGATTTCAGTTAAAGAACCATAAAATTATTATCTTAATGAATTCTGTTCTTAATGTCAGTGAGTTGGGTGTTGGTGGTGGTAGCGGTGATGGTGGTGGAGGTAGTGTTGTTGCTGGCACTGCTGCTGTTGTTGTTCAGCTCTTGATTATCCCTGGGAAGGCCTATAATCAGAGGCTTCTCAGCCATACCCACCCCTCCTTTACTCAAGCATTGCAAATCTAGAACTGCTTCTTCCAATATGTCCCTCATCTCCCAGATTATCATTATTGTTGTTTTTCATGACAGAAGGTAATTTCATTGAAATTTCGTTGCTATATTTAGCAGGCCGAGTGACCCCCATGGAAACTCTCATTATTTGAATCATCACCATCACCATCACCATCATTTAACGTCCGTTTTCCATGCTAGTATGGGTTGGAGAGTCTGACAAGAGCTGGTAAGGCCAGGGCCTGCACCAGGTTTCATTGTCTGTTTTGGTACTGTCTCTATGGCTGGATACCCTCCTTCCTCACTGCAACCACCCTGCAGAGTGCACTGGGTTCTTTTTATGTGGCACCAACACTGATTAACTTGCAAGGCAAAAAACCCCGTAGCTGGGAGATTTATGTTGAATTGTGGATTGACAAAACCCTTAGAGCTTTATGGCATTTCTTATGACTCTTTATCTTCTGGGTTTGAATCCAACCAAGGCCTGCTTTGTTTTTTCATTCTTATGGGGTCTATAAAATAATGTATCACTACAACACTGTAGTCATTATAATTGACTGGCCTCTTCCCACTCTTTTTCTTGGTCCATATAGTCTGTCTGTGTCACATTTTTGGTGGAGTGACCCATATCTTGTTAGCAACTTCCTTGTCTTTCTGTCTAATCTGTTTAGTTTGTCTACTGTCCATGCAATTACCTCTGCTCCATATCTAAGGAGTGAAACCGCCCAGGTGTTGATAGCTTCAATCTTATTCCGTCCATTTAATTTCAACTCAAGGATCAATCTCAGTCTGCACAAGTACCCCACCTTAAATTTTTCTGTCATTTCTTTCTCCATTAATTTCTCCATTTCCAAAATCCCCAAGTACTTATAGCTCATCTTTTCTATCTGCTTCATAACCCCCACCCCCGATGGTATCGTTAGCCCGTCCATACATTTGATTTTGCCTCTCTTCAAGGCTAACACACCACACTTTCTCAGTCCAATTTTCATTCTGGATATCAGCACTGAAAGTATACACCGTATCAATGAGGGAACTGACTTGGGATTCATCTTTACCATAAAGTTTGAGGTCATCCATGAATAACAAATGGTTGACATTTTGCTGGTGGCTTTTGAATACTTACCCAGCTTTTGCTTTCCTCAGAATCAAACACAGTACAAAGATCAGTGGCGATAGGCAGTCTCCTTGGAAGATGTCCTTCCTAATTTCTACTGTCCCTAAACCTCTTCCATATTCTGTCAGGTCCGTCCTCCACTTCGCCATACTTTTTCCAAGCAATCACTCAACATTCGATGCAATACCAAATAGGTTCATACATTCCATAATCCAAGAATGTGGGATCATATCATACACCTTACGATAATTGATCCATGACACGTTTACATTAGTTTTCCTCCCCTTGAAGTCTCCAAGTACAGTTTTATCTGCCAGGAGTTGATCCTTGGTACCTCTGCACTTGCAACCCTTCTGCTCATGTGGCAGGACTCCATTTTCCCCCAGATGTCCATACATTGACTCTGTGACTATTCCAGTCAATAGTTTCTACATAAGTGGCAAGCAGGATATCGGCCTGTAATTGTCTACCATATTACCTTTTTCGATTATTATTATTATTGTTCAGTAGTTTTATTTTTATAACGTGCTTTCACTTCACTACCGAGCGCAGCTCTGTGCGCCTTGGGTATGTGCTGTGGTTTGCTGTGGTGCTCTTATGGTTACTGTATTGAAAGTGTTTTGCGTAGGATGTGTGCTGTGCCCAGTAACGCAATTTTCTGTATGTTATATATATTTGTAAGTCCTGGTGTTTTTGTTATGTATTTGTCTGAATATTTTTTTATTTTACCTAAGGCACCTACTATGATAGGAATTGTTTCTGTTTTTAGATTCCACATTCGAGTTACTTCTATTTCCAGGTCTTTGTATTTAGAAAATTTCTCCATTTCTTTTAGGGAAACATTGTCATCTGCTGGTATTGATACATCAATTAGAAAGCATTATTATTATTATTATTATTATTATTATTTTTATTATTATTATTATTTTTATTATTATTATTATTTTTATTATTATTATTATTATTATTCCACGAAGGTCAACTTTGCCTTTCATCTCTTCCCCAAAATTGTTGCCCTTGTGGAAAAATTTGAAACCATTATAATTATTATTATTATTATTATTATTATTGAACATGGTCGATGCCATGTCCGCCTGACTGGCTCCCATGCTGGTGGCACATAAAAAGATCAACGAATCATGGCTGATGCTAGTACCCCTGACTGGCTCTTGTGTTGGTGGCATGTAAAAAGCACCATCCGAACGTGATCGATGCCAGGCCCACATCGATAATGGTTGGCTTTAGGAAGGGCATCCAACTGTAGAAACCTTGCCAGATCAGATTGGAGCCTGGTGCAGCAGCCGTTGGCTCCCCAGACCTCAGTCAAACAGTCCAACCCATGCCAGCATGGAAAATAGACGTTAAACAAAAAATAATGATGATGATGATGATGGTGATGATGATGATAATGATGATGATGATGATGATGATTAAGCACTGGAAATGGTATCACATAAAAAGCGCCCTGCATATTCTGTGAAGTGGTTGGCGTTTAGAAAGGCATCCAGCTGTAGAAATCATGTCGAAACAGACTACGAAACCTGGTGTGAACCTTGGCCTTGCCAGATCCTGTCAAGCTGTCCAAGCATGGAAAACATGTTAAATGATGAAAAGATGATTATGATATGGGATATTCTAATTTATACAGAAAATAAAAAAAAATTTAAACAAAATACAACACCCTAGAACCACATCAATTGATTTTCCTGCAAAACTAGGTGATCCTGGTGATATTATTATGCATGTAAGATAATTGCAAAGTCTGTGGAATTGAATAATAATTGGTAACAGTTGAATAGTCAAGTGTTTTGAAAGCCATTAATGCTGTTTTATGATGTTGCAACATAATGGAAGGACATCAGAGAAGATTGGATATTGTAATAGATAGGACTGGTGCCTTTACATTCAACTTAATGAGCTTTTAGCTTTATTTATAGTATAGGGGGTACAAATGTGTGTGTGTGTGTGTGTGTGTGTATTCATTTCTTTTATTCTTTTATTCGTTTCAGTCATTTGACTGCGGCCATGCTGGAGCACTGCCTTTAGTCGAGCAAATTGACCCCAGGACTTATTCTTTGTAAGCCTAGTACTTATTCTATTGTTCTCTCTTGCTGAACCACTAAGTGATGGGGACGTAAACACACCAGCATCGCTTGTCAAGCGATGGTGGGGGGACAAACACAGACACACAAACATGCATATATATATATATATATATATATATATATA
>NC_068984.1:10137621-10139289 GCF_001194135.2 Octopus bimaculoides
ATATATATATATATATATATATATATATATAAGAAGCCCGTATATATATATGTATGTATGTATGTGTGCTTGTGTGTCTGTGTTTGTCCCCCCAACATCGCTTGACAACTGATGCTGGTGTGTTTACGTCCCTGTAACTTAGAGGTTCGTCAAAAGAGACCGATAGAATAAGTACTAAGCTTCCAAACAATAAGTGCTGGGGGTCGATTTGCTCGACTAAAGGCAGTGCTCCAAATGACTGAAACAATTAAAAGAGTAAGGCACTAGCAAGGTTGTCATATAACTTGCAAGACAGAAAAGAACAGACGAAACAGAAAGGGGGGAAAGCCCCCACCCCTTGCTACTAAGAAGAAATATCTGGGAAGTGGAGATGGTGGTTTTATGCCAGGTGTTGAAAGGCTGAAGTATGGTAAAGTGACAAGCACAGGTGATCCTGCTATAGAGGAGGTATGTGGCTTTTAGGCTATTGACATCAAATAGGAAGATCTGCAAACAGATCTCTGACTTGTTTTGGAGAATTTCAGGCAGTTGCTTCCTCTAGAGTCATATTCCAATGATGAACATATTCGTGACAAAAAAAATCATGTAAAAAAAAAAAAAATCGCTGAAAATAATCGCTGGATTTTGCAATTAATTTCGATTATTCCCAAAATTTATTTCCAAGTTACAAAAAATGTTATTGTACAGAAAAGTTCATTGCAAAAAAAATCATGTAAAAAAATCACTGAAAACAGTCACACTAATGAAAACTTGGGACTCCAAAATTTCATGATTCTGGGTCTGGATTCAGTGTAGAATGTTTTTGATTTACTCACAGAGTTGAGCTGATTCCAAAATGGTATAATATGTTGGGCTATGGCCTCTAGGAGTAAAGTTGAAAAAGTGTGACACACTGAAACACTGATATTCGCATCGTGCTAGAGCAAACTCTCAAAGAGTAAGAAGATGAGCATAAAATAGGATACAGATAGGAGGTCATGAGAAGGGGGGAGAGAGTGTGGATGCTTTCAGAGGAGGGTGAGAAGGGAAGTAAATAGGTGGAGGTGGAGGTTAATGTAGGGAATGATGAACAAGGGTGGGGTTGCATATGATGTGAAATACCTGTATGGAGAGGGATGAGGGGAGGAGACATGGGAGTGGCTCAGGAAGGAGAATAGACAGAAAGTAGGTGAAAGGTGTAAGAGTAGTGGAGAGAGAGATATAGGGATACATAAGAGACTATAATGAATTACTCTGAATATCCAGGGGGTTCCCTAGAAGTAACTGATAGCTTCTGGTGGTACTAGGGTCATATAATCAGCAGTGATGGGGTTATGGTGGAAAGAGGATAGCTAGAGTAAGCATGAAGTAGGAAAAAGTTCAAGGAGGTAATATTGTATTACTTCTGATGGTGACAGAGAGAGAGAAACTCTCTGTTTAAATGAAGGATAGATTGTATGATGCTTGGGAATATATAATATATATATATAATAATAATAATAATAAATGTGCCCTTTTAAAGCCTACCCAGGCTCATCGGCTCGGTTTCCCGGTTTCAATGGCGTATGTGTTCCCCAGCTGGACGGGACGCCGGTCCATTGCAACGTTATGCATTTTTGCCAGCTGAGTGGACTGGAGCAATGTGAAATGAAGTGTTTTACTCAAGGACACAACACGTCGCCCGGTCCA
>NC_068984.1:10139299-10141989 GCF_001194135.2 Octopus bimaculoides
AGTAAAAAGGAAAGGGTGCCCCAGGGGCAGTGTTGGCAAATGTGATTTGGGATAGTTGATGGTAGTGAATCAAGGGCATTTATTGCGATGGAGGGGCAAAATATTCTAAAGGAACAAAATATGTTGCATTGGGCACATAATGATAGGGTTCATGAATAGTGAAATGAAATGAGTCAAGAGGGAAACTGGATGTAAGAGGTGTTGGATGCAGGTCAATCTGCACCAAGAAGTTTCACTCTGTGTGCTTTAGTTTCGTTACTATAGCAACAGTCCGGATACTTATTGTTCAAATCGCGCGCACGTACATACACACACACACACACACATATCAGCAGTCCAACTCATGCCAGCATGGATAACGGACGTTAATGAATGATGATGAGATAAATAGACAAACTGATTGATCTATCCATCCATCTATCTACCTGTCTGTCTGTCTGTCTATTTATCTATCTCTCTATCTCTCTATCTATCTATTTTTCTATCTATCTATAGATAGATAGATAGATAGATAGATAGACAGACTGACTGACTGACTGACCGACAGACAGGTAGATAGATCGCTAAAAAAATTCGGCGTGAGAAGACCCGGCAAGCCAAGTGAGATCGTTGCCGGTGCCCCTGGACTGGCTCTTGTGCGGGTGGCACATAAAAGACACTATTTCGAGCGTGGCCGTTTTCGTGCGGGTGACACGTAAAAGCACCCACTACACTCTCTGAGTGGTTGGCGTTAGGAAGGGCATCCAGCTGTAGAAACTCTGCCAAATTAGATTGGAGCCTGGTCTAGCCATCCGGTTGCACCAACCCTCAGTCAAATCGTCCAACCCATGCTAGCATGGAAAGCAGACGTTAAACGATGATGATGATGATGATGATGATGATAGTGTTTTCCTGTTCATGAAAAGATGTAGAACTGAAGCTTTAAAAAAAGAAACAGGAATCTTTTATAAAACTATAAACCATAATAATAGAATGTGGCGCAGGGGGACAACAAAGGAGCCAAAAAAAAAAAAACAAGAAAAATCATAAACAGAAGTGGACATATAAGAAACTCTTCACTTAAGGACTAAAAGGTTTACATAATTTCCATGGAACATTCAGCTAAGGGAGGTTACTCTCAAATAGTTTACAAGAGTTATTTTGATTGTCTCCCCTTAGTTCGCGGTCAGCAAAAGATTATTAGTTTTCCTACGTAGAATTAGTTCTTAGAATTCAGGAAAGGCAGCGTCTTTAACCGTTACAATTCCTTCCACATGATGTCTGTGATGTTCAGCTTGAATTTCTGTGACTGAAGACAGGGCCGTGGTAGGGTAGATGTGAAGTATAGTTTCAAGTGGAAGTCAGCTTGAAAAGGTTGATGAAGGCTACAATTCACTGGACCAGAAAATTAAAAGCTATAGTCGAAGGCGAGAACTGCATAACAATGGGAACCTGACTACAGAATCTTATAGAAGAGGAAAAAAAAAAAGAGAAAAACAGAAAGATTAGGCTCAGGTGTGGCTGTGTGCTAAGAAGCTTGCTTACCAACCACATGGTTCTGGGTTCAGCCCCTCTGTGTGGCACCTTGGGCAAGTGTCTTCTATAGCCCCGGGCCCACTAAAGCCTTGTGAATGGATTTGGTAGACGAAAACTGAAAGAAGCCCACCACATATATGTATATATATATATATATATATATATATGTGTGTGTTTGTGTGTCTTTGCATCTGTGTTTGTCCTCCCGTCATAACATGACAACTAGTGTTGGGGTGTTTATGTCACTATAACTTAGCAATTCAGCAAAAGGGAGCGATAGAATAAGCACCAGGCTTTTAAAAAATAAGTTATGGGGGCCAATACATTCAACTAAAAAAATTCTTCCAGATGGTGCTACAGCATGACTACAGTCAAATGATTGCAATAAGTAAAAAAAAAATAATATATAACGGTTAAGATTGATTAGTTACACAATAATATAAAATGGTGGAGCCAGCAGTTGTAACGATAAAAATTTGTTGTTATAACGACATGTTGTAGGATGGGAAAGATGAACAATGCATGAAGTTTTAAGGAAATATTAATTTTTACCCATTACATTATACAATGCCTTGCCTCGATGGACAGGTGATAAAATCATAAAGCATGTGAAGTAAACATAGATTATCTTAGTAGTAATCCACAGAAAGAGATAGAGTGATGTTGTGAGCTAGTGAGAGTGAGAGAGTGCAGGACGAAATAACTGCTTCGTTGGTGAGATACCATAGTTGTTCTTTCTCCCCTTCTCTTTTGAGATGGCATTTTGTTCAGCCGGTCAGCCAGTCTCCGTTCTCATCAAGTGACCACTGATTTTTGCTTGTGGGTTCTTGCTTTTATAACTATCCAGAAGAATAGACATATCGTTGAGAGCAATGGGCTTCGTTGGTGGTACTGTGATATATATATATATATATATATATATATATAAAAGATAATAAGAGTGAAAAAACTACAGAAGGCTTGTGTTAGATGGTTAAAGTATATATTTAAATTATGTCAGAAAAATGTTAGAAAAATGTTATAAAATCTTTTTGGTATATAAACATTGTATTTTGAGAAATAACCGGTTTCGTGTTGTCTTTTCAAATTTCTCTACTTCCCGGCAAGCCAAGTAAGATCGTTGCCAGTGCCCCTGGACTGGTTCTTGTGCGGGTGGCACATGAGATGCACCATTT
>NC_068984.1:10142344-10145625 GCF_001194135.2 Octopus bimaculoides
GGTTGGCGTTAGGAAGGGCATCCAGCTGTAGAAACTCTGCCAAATTAGACTGGAGCCTGGTGTTGCCATCCGGTTTCACCAGTCCTCAGTCAAATCGTCCAACCCATGCTAGCATGGAAAGCGGACGTTAAATGATGATGATGATGATGATGATGATATAAATATATACATGCATGTGTGTGTGTGTTAATACATATATATATATATATGAGAAGAGCCATTTTAACGATGCGTCCTGCCCTAACTCTTCGAAACACCAGTGTTTTAATGGTGGCAGCTGATGAAGGATATGTTCTCTATGTGGCCTGCGTGTTTTTTGTACCTTTTTTATCGTTTTGTCCATGTTTTTTTGCAACGTCATGTACCTAGATATGTATCTATATGTACATGTAGATGAAGGTATGTACATACATGTACATATATATGCATATACTCATATATTTTATATATATATATATATATATATATATATATATATATAGCTGTGTGCGTGTATGCATAAAGCCTGTTCATTCTATCTTGTGTTATAATATTTTGCATGAATTCTGCAGATATTAATGGATTTTCATATGTATATCCAGTAAAAGAATTTCTGCTGTGTGATAGCATATGATAGCTGATTCCGGTGGAAGAGCTTTGTAAAGCATGTTATAAGGTTATTACCCAAATGATATTACATAACTCAAACACATGTTGAATGGAAAGCTGTCTGACCAGTATAATCTGTCACAGAATAGCACAGAATAATTCTCAATAAATAATAAACACTAAGTTAGGCTACTTAGAACTATGGCATTAAACTACATGGTGTAAAGATAGCAGAGATTTAGACAACTTAGACAAATTACAACACACACACACACGTGTGTATATAATTGCAGTGTTTTATCGCTATGGTTAAAGTGATAAATCATGGATTATATAATAAACTAATTTTCATGTCATTCATCCTTCTTTTTATCTCTGTTTTAGTATTTTTTTCCTCTTTTCTTTCTTTTTTTTTTTTTGTTTTTGTTTTTCTTCATAGAACCAGCTTGAAACATAAACGGACAAAAAAAAACTTTTCATAAAACAGAATCCAAGAACGGACTGTTGGGGGGTCTGTGTTGGCAAGATTAATCACCATCGTCACCTATCATCATCACCATCACCACCACCACTACCACTACTGCCATCATCATCATCATCATCATCATCATTATCATCATCGTCGTCATCGTCGCCACCACCACCACCCCTGCCACCGCCGCCGTCGCCACCACCGCCGCCACCAATCTGAGACATTGATTTAAGTGTGTGTGTATGTGTGTTTGTGTGTGTGTGTACAGATGTGGTAGACACTCCTACCTCTCCTTTTATGTCCTATTGGGGGTAACCAAGTATCCGCCCATCTATCATACTGTACCCTCTCACCTGGCTCACACCCACTTCCCATGATTCCCTCCCTCAGCTGAAAGGTCTTTGTCTTGCAAACTCCTTAGTGACCCAGCTGATCCCTCATAAAAAGCACCTGTGTAAAAACTACCTGTGCTGGAGGCCACATAAAAATCCCCCAGCACGCTTTGTAAAGTGGTTGGCATTAGGAAGGGCATCCTGTGGTAGGGACCATGCCAGGTGAGATAATTGGAGCCTGGGGCTGCTCTCCAGCCTGCCAGCTCCTGTCAAAAGTCCAACCCATGCCAGCATGGAAAATGGACGTTACATGATGATGATGAAGTGTGACCATCAAATGAAACAATGGAAGACAAGTTTAAAAAGCAAAGAGAAGAGAAAAATATGATCTGCCAGAGATTGTAATTATCCTCGTCAAGAGAGCAATCAAGTCAGACAAGTAGCCACACACACACAAACGTATATATACATGCACACACACACACACACATATATACGCATGCATACAAACACATGCACACACACATATACACATGCACACACTTGCAGACATACACGCACACACACACACATGTACACATACACACATATGCATACACACACACATACACATAAACGCACACACACACACACATAGAGATACATATATTTCTTTCATTCTTTTACTCTTATATTTGTTTCAGTCATTTGACTGTGGCCATGCTGGAGCACTGCCCTTATTCGAGCAAATCGACCCCAGGACTCATTCTTTGTAAGCCTAATATTTATTCTATCAGTTTCTTTTGGCCTTTTGCTGAACTGCTAAGTTACAGGGATGCAAACACACCAACATTGGTTGTCAAGCGATGGTGGGGGCACAAACACAGACACACAAACATATACATACACACACACACACACATATATATATATATATATATATATATGATAGGCTTCTTTTAGTTTCCATCTACCAAGGCTATAGTAGAAGTCACTTTCCCAAGGTGCCATGCAGTGGGACTGAACCTGGGAGCATATGGTTGGTAAGCAAGCTACTTACCACACAGCCACTCCTGCACCTTAATGCATATTGGTTTCTTAGAGTGGAAATGGAATATGGTTTAAGGTATGCCTCAGTGGTTATGAAAATTGTGTAGGTATGTGGTTTGGGGTTCAATCCTACTGCCTGGCATTTAGAATGAACGTCTTCTGTTACAGCTTTAAGTCAACTAGAGTCATGTGAGTGAAATGTAATGGATGGAAACTACATGGAAGCCTATGAGAGGGCTCTTTCTGTTTTGGTGTTGTTGATTTAATCCATTGCCTAATTTTGCATAAGCACCTGGCATCTCAACAGAAATATTGTAACAAAAGGGTCAACAAATGATTAATTTAACCCTTTTGATACCAACCCACCTGAAACCACCTCTGGCTCTGAGTACAAATGTCTTGTTTTCATAAGTTCTGAATTAAAATCTTCCACTAAACCTTAGTCACAATTTATGTTTCTAACACCAGCTTAATGATAATTAAGTTATTTTAATAAATTCTTTGTTATATTCAAAATTAACTGAAAGAAACAGAGAGCATCTCAACAGAAATATGGTAACAAAAGGGTTAAACATCAACTCTATGGAGTTTAATAGTCTGGAAAGAACAAACTGTATTTCTTTATTAAATCTCATTACAAGAACCTTTATACATCGACATTGGCATGGTGATATGTTGCCATTTTGTCTGTTAATTGTTTCTTAATTAACAATAACACATCATGTGACAAATGAAACAAAAGCATTCTCACTTGCAAAGGAAAACACCAAGGTAAGGATTACCTGCAAAGGATAACACCAAGGTAAGGATTACCTGTGGATTTTCTTCTTTTCTTCTTTTATCTTTCTACAGAATAAATT
>NC_068984.1:10145696-10147438 GCF_001194135.2 Octopus bimaculoides
TTGCAAAGGAAAACACCAAGGTAAGGATTACCTGCAAAGGATAACACCAAGGTAAGGATTACCTGTGGATTTTCTTCTTTTCTTCTTTTATCTTTCTACAGAATAAATTATTGTGAATGTTGGAGATACTGTTGCTAGGATACAGAGATTGCTGCTGCTGCTCTTACGGTTCTTGTGGTATAGCTCCCAGTCAATTGGTCAGATCTATCTTTGTTCTATGATCAAAAGCATTCTATCCATGCCCATCCCAGCTTTTATTTTTTAAGCGCTGTGTGGTACAAGACTGTGACGTTAAGAAGACTGCTTCCCAACCATGTGGTCTTAGGTTCAGTTCCAGTACGTGGTACAACAGCCTCAAGTTGACCAAAGCCTTTTGAATGGAAGCTTGTTGTATGCATGTATGTATATATGCATGTATGTGCACGTGTGTGTGTGTGTGTGTATTCTTGTCTAGACATCACGTGATGGTGGAAAATAAGCACCAATGTCACACAAGTGAGGCTGTTGGTTTCCATTCTCCTGTGAAAAATACGTCTGACCATGGGAAAAATATTACCTTGCTTGGAAGCAGGTGAAGATTGGTGACAGGAAGAGCATCTCACCGTAGAAATCTGCTGCAACAAATTCTATCCGACTCATGCCAGCATGGAAATGTGAACATTTGATGATGATGATGATGATGACGATGACGACAATGATGACGACGATGATGATGATGATGACAACTATGATGACAATGATGATGACAATGATGATGATGATGTCGGCAATGATGATGATGATGACGACGACGATGATGACAATGATGATGATGATGAAAGTTTAAAACCTAAAGAATAAGACCAGTCTTTGATGCTGAAAACATATTCAAAGTGTCTAAAAATTGAAAATGTAAGGAAGCAGGAATAAAACAAAAAAAAAAGGGTCGCACAGACACTCCTTTATCAGTTTCTAATTTCATAGAAGAAAAAAAAAATACCGTGAAGCTACCATTTGTCCAATTGAAACCTGTAATTAATTATATTCTGGTTCATCAGTCAATAAAATAACAAAATAAAAACAAAATAGGTAATAACTTTCAAACAACCGTTTTAAAATCTGTGTTATGACTAACGAGTCCTTGATATTGATGCGTTGCCCTCCTTATAAAGATCTGTTATAAATGAAGAGTCTGTTGCTTTGTTATTGATGATGTCTATTGATAAAAAAAATCTATCTGGTTAATGTCTGTTTTTCCAGCTGACAATTAATCATTCATGTTGTATGTCAACGACTTTCTGATCTTTTGTAAAGCCACTTGTTGGGTTTTGCCTTCTTTCTGTAGAATAGTTTTGAAAATCTTCCAGGCTGCTGGGAGTATTTTGTTGTTGTAGTCTGTTGTTACCAGTCTGTTGCAGTCTTTTAGGTTGATAGCAAGGTTAACAGACGAATAGAAGATGTCCTGTGAGATGTGAGATGAAAATAATAGCGTGTCCCATACGATACGAATTGCCCTGCCTGTAACCACCATCCGTTAACTGATGATTAAGCTGGCAATGAGGATGATGATGGTAGTGGTGGTGGCAGTGGTGGTGGTGGTGATGGTAGTGGCAGCGGCAGTGGTGCTGGTGTTGTTTGTGGTGGTTGTGGTGGTGGTGGTAGTGGTGGTGACGGCGGTGGTGGAGGTGGTGTTGGTGGCAGTGATGGTTGTTGTTGTTGTTGTTGTGGTGGTGGTGGTGGTGGCGGCGATGGCAGTGGTGGCG
>NC_068984.1:10147627-10158955 GCF_001194135.2 Octopus bimaculoides
GGTGGTGGTGGTGGTGGCGACGGCGGTGGTGGCAGCGGTGATGTTGGTGGCGGTGGTGGCTGTTGTTGTTGTTGTGGTGGTGGTGGTGGTGGCGGCGATGGCAGTGGTGGCGGCAACGTCGGTGGTGGTGATGGTGGCGGTGGTTGTGGTGGTGGATGAAAATGATCCGTCATCACATTTTGACCCATCTTCCTCTCAGACAAAACCCTCTGCATTCCCTTGACTTCTATTTCTATTTCCTCTTCTCCCCCAGCAACTCCTCTTGGACTTGAAAATGACCCAATACTTACAACTTTTTTCTTACAGTATAATCATCATCATCATTATCATCATCATTTAACATCCGTTTTCCATGCTGGTATGGGTTGGACGGTTGATTTGTTTAAGTAGGACGTAATTTTGTTCAACGGCTTTGGTTCATTGAAAGTGGCTATGTCTGGGATCTCCACAGACTCTCTGAGACTAATATGCTTGTTCTCGTTGTTGGACAACCAAATGTAGATGACTGCTGGGAAGAAACGGACAAGAAGAGAGACTCCAGTGGGAAAAGTTTTGGGGAATAAGGATTAGCTACTGTGGTGAGTATAAGCTGATGGGCGCAGATACAGTATCAGTGGTGGGAGGAGAAATTATTGAGTTAAGTGGGTTCGGATGGAGAAGGGATGATACAAGCCAACATCAAGGAACAGAGGCCAATACGACAGAGAGAAATGAAATAAAACGATCTTTATTTTAATCTCGCTGCTTGTTGACGTCGGGTAAAGGGAGACAACTCTGTATTTGTGCTATTTTCTTTTCGGTTCAAAACGTTTTAACATTTCTGTTTGCCTGTCTATCTGTTTATTAGTATGTGTGTGTGTTTCTCTCTCTCTCACACACACACATAAACACACTTTCACTCACTGTATGCGTTTGCTTCTATGTGAGTGAGTGTCTTTGTGTGTATGTGCGTGCGTGCGTGTGTGTGAGTGTGTGCTGGTGCCAAGTAAAGAGCCCTCCCTGTACCTTCTGTAAAGTGGTTGGAATCAAGAATGGAGCAAAACACCCGTGTTTCCAGAGGTGAATTATCCAAACCCCAAATAATTCCTCTCAACGCATGGCTATGATGCTCCCCCACTACTTCTGCTCGTGATCAGAGATACACATATCGTCAGCCACCAAGGGACATGCTCAACTGGTTAAGGTCAAACAACTGACAAGCAAATCTCTGGTATTAAGCAGAATATTTGCTGTAGCCTATCTTTTATACCAGATGGACTACAGCAAATATTCTGCTTAATACCACAGATTTGCTTGTCAGTTGCTTGACCTTAACCAGTTGAGCATGTTCCTTATTATTATTATTATTATTATTATTATTATTATTATTATTACTGGACAAATCCCAAATCCCCTCAGGTAGATGACCCCGCTCAAACTGTAGAAAAGGTATAGGTAGAAACTCCATAAGATGTACCAAGTGTAAGCTATGGACACATAAGAGGTGCAACAATATCAAAGGAAAGCTAACTGGGAAAATAGCTTTTGTGTGTGGAAGGTGCACAGGTACAATAAACAATGAAAATGTACAGAAAATAGACTCCATCTAATACCAGTGGGGTAAACTAGAGGTAGTTGATAGCTTCTGTTACCTAGGTGACCAAGCTAGTATTGGAGGTGGTTGCTCTGAGAGAGTAACTGTAAGAATAAGATTAGGCTGGGAAAAGTTCAGAGCATTCTTACCTTTGTTTGGTAACAAAGGGCCTCTCTCTTAGAGTGAAAGGCAGATTGTATGAGGCTTGTGTGTGAACAGCTATGCATCATGGCAGTGAAACATGGGCTGTGACCACCGAGGACATACGTAGACTTGAAAGAAGCAAGGTGAGTATGCTTTGCTGGATTTGCAGTGTCAGGGTGTGTCATGAGAGAAAAGCTGGGCATAAGAGGCATCAGATGTGGTGTGCAAGAGAGACGACTGCGCTGGTATGGTCATGTGATGCATATGGATGAGGACAGCTGTGTAAAGAAGTGTCAATCTGTAACTGTGGAGGGAGCCTGTGGTAGAGGTAGACCCAAGAAGACATGAGACAAGGTGGTGAAGCATGATCTCTGAATGTTGGGCCTCCTGGAGCTGATGACAAGTGACCGAGAGCTCTGGCAATATGCTGTGCAGGAGAAGACTTATCAGGCCGGGTGAAATTGTATTTGTGGCCATGCTGGTGTCATGTAAATGGCATTCATGCATTGTAGTTGTGGATTTTGATGGTACCATATAAATGGCACCTGTGAATTATTGTGGTCAATGCCAGTGTCATGCAAATAACACCAGTGCATTGTAACCGTGGTCCTCAATGGTGCCATGTACATTGGTACCTGGGAATTGTGGTCATTGCCAGTGCCATGTAAATGGCACCCATGCCAGTCGCACATTAAAGCACCCACTACACTCTCGAAGTGGTTGGCATTAGGAAGGGCATCCAGCTGTAGAAACCATGCCAAATCAGACTGGAACCGGGTGCAGCTCCCCAGCTCATCAGCTAGTCAAACCATTTTACCCATGTCAGCATGGAGAGCGGACATTAAATGATGATGATGATGTTTTTTATCATACCCAATTCTTCAATTATTATTGGCATTGTTTTAACCTTCATGCCCAACACAGGCATATGACAAGGACAAACCTTTGAATTACAAATACAATCTATCTGATGGGCTTCACCACAGTTTCCATCAATTCGCTTTCACTCGCAAGGCTTGAGTTAACTCAAAATTGTAATAGAAAACACTTATCCAAGACACCACCACTTGATAGGATTGAATCTGAGACCTTAGGATTGTGGGACAAAATTTCTAACTATCGTCTCACACATTCTCCCTAGAGGTTACTGTAGTAGCAATACGAAAAGCAGAGTGGCAGGACAGCACATTTAGGGACAGTTTAAAAGTACCTTTTAATCGTCAGGCAATATGCTGTGCTTGAGAAGACCTTTTGAGTCAAGTGAAATTGTAGTCGTGGCCAATACCAATGCCTGACTGGTCCCTGTGCCGGTGGCATATAAAAACCACCTACTTTAGGCATTAGGAAGGGCATCTACCTGTAGAAACCTTGCAAGGTTGGATTGCAACGTGGTGCAGCCTCCTGGCTTGCCAGTTCTCAGTCAAACCGTCCAACCCATACCAGCATGGAAAGCAGACGTTAAACAATGATGATGATGATAATGATGATGTTTGTTTTTGATGGTGATTCTGTACTGATTGGTGTTCTTTCTTTGAGTGCAGATTAAGATGTTGGTAAGTGTTGCAGCTGTTCTGGCCCCAGATGTGAGAAATTGCATGCAGTGAAGAAAGACTAACGCTTTGGATGTTGCTCTTTTGTCCTCTCTGACAACAAAAATTCTGTTAAGAAGTTCGCTTTACAACTGTGTGATTTTGGGGGTTGGTCCTCCTGTTCAGCAACTTGAGCAAGTGTTTTCAGCTATACCTTTAGGCCGACCAATGCCATGCGAGTGGATTTGATAGACGGAAACTGTGTAGAAGCCTGCCATATATAACATGTATGTGTATCTTTCCCATACCACAGCTTGACAACTGGTGTTGGTTTATTTACGTCCCCGTAACTTAGCTGTTCGGTTAAAGACTACAATATAAATACAAGGCTTAAAAAATACAGGAGTCGATTTGCTTGGTTGAATTATTCAAGTCGGTGCCCCAGCATAGCCGCAATCCAATGACTGGAACAAGCAAAAAAACAGATAGATAAATGAATATTACTGCTAGGTTAATTCTCTCCATTGTGTTGCTTCCATGTCCCAGCTTATTTCATCTTTTCTCCCACCACGTGTGTATCTTCTCATCTTTTAGTATTTTCATTGTTTACATTTTATCGGCCTTTTTGTTGAATTCAAACTGTAGCCTTTCCGTCCTCTCTTTCTCATCAGCATTTCTCTCTCTCTCTCTCTGCTTAATACATCTCTTCCAACTCAGTTAATTTCTCCATGATTTTCACTTTCTTTCCCGTTCTCTCTCTCTCTCTCTTTCATTCATTTGTCTCTACGTTTTCTCCTTTCTTAAATTGTTTTTTTCTTAACCTTCCAACCCTTCCTTTCTCTCTTTCTCTCTCTCTCTCACTCACTCATTCGTTCTTCTCTTTCTCTACCCTTCTTTCTTCTAATGACTTTCCCTCTCATTCACTCACACATTTATTCCTTCTCTCTATCTCCCCTTCAAATCCTTTCCCGCTCCTTCACTGGTTCACTAAATCCCTGTCAATCTCGACTCTCCCCCTCTCATCTAATCCCTTACCCTTTCACTTTCTCTCTTTCTAAACAGTATCATTTTTATATCCCACTCCACCTAATCCCCTACAATTAATCCCTTCTTTACCCCTCCTCCTTAACTCCAATTCTCCCTTATTTTCACCGCTCTCATCCCATTCCTCTTTTCCTCGCCACCACTCATATATATCTCTTTCTCCTTTTTTTTATCACTTATCTACCTCTCTCCCTATCACTCTTACATATTTCTCTCCCTCTTTCTTTCACACTGACTTCTCTGCCTTTCATCGCTATCACTTATCTCTCTCTGTGTCTTACTATTACTTTATCACTCACCCCCTTCTCTCGCTACCTCTGTACCACTAATCTCCTCTCTCACTCTATCTCTTTATCCCTCTCTCACTCTATCTCCCTCTCTCACTCTATCTCTTTATCCCTCTCTCACTCTATCTCTTTATCCCCCTCTTTCACTCTATCTCTTTATCCCCCTCTCTCACTCTATCTCTTTATCTCTCTCTCTCTCTCTCTGTTGTGACATGTGAGATCTTTAAAATGGCGGCCGCGAGGAAAGTGCTTCAACATGTGTGTTGTCCGTTGCTGCGGAATCAGGTAAGGAATATCCAAAGACGTTAATGTTTCATGTTTTGCTTTTAATTACATCATTCCATCAAGCCATATTAATGTTATTATGTAAGCTAGCAGCAGAAATGCGCTGAAAACCCGTTTTTCTCTGCTTTCTCGTCTGCTGCTGTTACGTTCATTCAATTTCCACGTCCGAATGTGTCCCACCTGTAATCGAAGTCGACTCGCTTTGAAGTCTGCAAACTTCCTAATAATCACCGATTCCTATGTATCCGATCCTTTGTGTCAATGTACGAAATAATCTAAATTAAAAAAAAAAAAAATTAGACAACTTATGAGTCCTTTATATATACATACATTATATACACATCAGGGCAACTCAACACACCCTCGTATATAGATATACACACACACATATATATATATATATAAAGGTTATGTTCCGGCCAGCAAGTCTGGTGAGTTGCCGAAGGTGTGAAAGCAATGGTAACTTTCTGACCAGCCTTAACTAACACTACATTAAATATTATTACTGCTCGAAAAAACATTTTTTTAGCGTGCCTTTTAATTTTTTTTCGGACTTCTGAACAACTGATCGATATATATATATATATATAGTGTATATATATATATATATATAGTGTGTATATATATATATATATAGTGTTTATATATATATATATATATGTATATATATAGTGTATATATATATAGTGTATATATATATATATAGTGTATATATATATAGTGTATATATATATATATATAGTGTATATATATATATATGTATATATATATATGTGTGTGTGTGTGTGTGAAGTTATCTTGAGGCGGATTAGTTTTTATTTATCTACGCACAACTCCACTTTATCTTTGTTTTCGCGAAAAGTTTTTTCTTTCTTTCTGATAAAGATCATTTGGCCTTTATAATTTGAACATTGGTGAAGGTCATCCACAAATACCCGATACTTACATACGGGTAGAGGAAGAACTTCATTAGTACTTAAGACACGTGTTGTTTATTATTTTTACCCTCTGTGTCTATCGTCGTCTGGAATCGGGTGGAAATGAGACAGTGTGATGATAATTACATGGTGTAGATTGCTACTAGTCTCCGAGTCTTGTATATAAGTATTAAAGCTCATCTTAAGAAGCGAACTGGGAAGTTGTAACGTTCATGCCGTTACGAACATGATTATCAATAAATGAAGTTATATTAAACACCGTAGGTTGGTATTACTTAACTAATTTGTAAAATCCAGTTAATAGTAATTTTTACCTGTCGTTACAGGTAAACTAGGTAATTGAATAAGGGGGATTCGTAACGTTTTTTTATGTCCCTAACCCCTAGGGAATGTTTAATTAATTTTCACATCCTCTGTTTTTTTATTTTCTTCTAATAACTAATTAAATTATTATTTTAATTGAAACACATTCAATAGTATGAAATAGTAAAGTGCAGCAATCCTTCGGTATTGGTAGACAATGTCATTCACCCCACACAACCTTGCCTCACGACGTAAAGAGGCTAGGCTGAAACAAAAGGTGACTGACATCGTCTCCCTGCACTGGTGCCTGAAAGAATAAAGTTATTTTCAAGAGTTAGTTAATAATTTTGTTCTCTAAAACGATTTTAGTAAAGTTACTTAGTAATTTTGTTCTGAGCGATTTTAATAAAGTTAGGCCTACACTTTCCCCCTTATCGTCGCGCCCTTTGAAATGCCGTCTCGAAACCTCCGGTTGTGTAGGTACCGCAGATTGAGAATCTTTGCTCTGGGTGGTTGCTTGATAAGGTAGAAATATCAGTCAAATCTTCATAAAACACCCTACTGTCTTAAAAAAGGAGAGAGGCATACTGCATAATGCCACCCCTAGATACAATGTGACTTGTACAAATAAGTAAATGAACAATAATAATAGTAAAAAGCAATGTTAAATCTCTGAACGAGGTATAAAAACATCGTGATAATTGCGACTGCTATGTCTTTTAATATAGTTAACTAGATCAGGGTGACCCTAAGTTCAATAAGTAACAGAATACAAAAAGAGGAATAATCAAAGTCTATTTATACATCTCCACTAATATAATCTCTCTTAATTACACTGGATTCCACTTTAATATTAAATCCCCTCTTAATACCGTTCACTCTATTAAGACCCACCTACCAACACGTTTAATTATAGTAAATATTTACCAATTCTGTTGCTACGCGTAATTTATAATAAAGTCTAGCAGACGGTTTATAGTAATATCTCTTGTTAAATCTTTTTCTAAATAAATTTTCCAGCCCCTTCATTAAATCGTTATCCTTTTTTTTGTTTTCGTTTAGCTCTAATAAGAGTCGATAAGGTTATGATCTGAAGCGTTCCGTTCATGCCTATCCCATCTTTCGTAAATGTTGTTCGGTGCATCTTGCTTCCAACTTCCAAGACTGCAGGTTGTAATGTGAGCGAGTTTAGAATTGCCGTTCGTAGCAATTTGAACGACCACGTAGAGGATTTAGTTTGTAAACATCTTATCTTACATGTAACCTTTGACCCATAGAATTTGAAAGCTGATTCTCAAGCAAGCTTCTACTTTATCTAAACGAAAATACGAAAGCAAGAATGTGTTGTGATAGCGCAAAATTTGTCGACCCCCTTTTTTCTGTCTACCTTAGCAATAAAATCAAACACGATTCGTGGACATTACTATTCATGTTCCCTTAAGGATTTTGAGATTCAACTATTCATCTTCACGTGCTGTTTTTGAAGTCAGGGCGAAAATAACAACTCAAGGTTGTTTTCGTAATCTTACAAACATGTGATGATAGTGTGATGTGGCTGGTGTGTAACCTAATATAACATATCGAAGAAGGAATACACACCCTAATAGTTGATTGTTAATAGTCATTAATTTACTTTAGTGTGTTGTAATGTCCTTGAGAAAGTCACGTCACTTTTTTCTCATTTCACAGTTTTTCTCTTTCGTGCTCGCTCGACCCTCTAGACATAGCAGCTAAATTCTTTCCAATCACCGTCTACTATCTTAAAAAAGGAGGCAAACGACAGTATTGTCCTAGACAGGATGGGAACAGTTTTAACGACTTCGATCACAAGTCTTCAGAACCAGGATTGACCTAGGGTTAAACAACTTTTTTCCTTCCATAAGCGTGGGACTTCGTGTCTTTGTAAACAGCTACTTTTACTGCTGAGAAGAGGTAAATTTCGGAAAATCGGAGTTTGTGAAATTCGGTTTTGTCTTCCGGTTGGCATCAATCCAGCTATGTTGGTAATAATGTCTTTGAGAAAGGCATGAATATCATGAACTCTCATTTCGTGCTCTTCAAATTTAATAGTTGGGTCTCTTGTGATTTTTAATGAAACTTGCTTATGGAATAATTTGTTTTACTATACATTGCATTCATGGCTGTGTAGTTAAGAAGTTCACTTTGTAACCATGTGGTTTTGTGTTCAGTTCCATCGTGCAGCACCTTGGGCAAATGTCTTCTATAGCCCTGGGTTGAGCTATACCTTGTGAATAAATATGGCAGGTCGTGGAGGCGCAATGGCCCAGTGGTTAGGGCAGCGGACTCGCGGTTTCGATTCCCAGACCGGGCGTTGTGAGTGTTTATTGAGCGAAAACACCTTAAGCTCCACGAGGCTCCGGCAGGGGATGGTGGCGAACCCTGCTGTACTCTTTCACCACAACTTTCTCTCACTCTTTCTTCCTGTTTCTGTTGTGCCTGTAATTCAAAGGGTCAGCCTTGTCACACTGTGTTACGCTGAATATCCCCGAGGACTACATTAAGGGTACATGTGTCTGTGGAGTGCTCAGCCACTTGCACGTTAATTTCACGAGCAGGCTGTTCCATTGATCGGATCAACTGGAACCTTCAACGTCGTAAGCGATGGAGTGCCAACAACAACAAATATGGCAGGTAGAAACTGTGTAGAAGCCTGTCGTTTATATGTAAATGTATTTATGCTTGTTCCCCCACCCATTACATAACAATTAGGGGTCAAGAAAAAATATAAAATAAGTATCTGACTTTTAAAAAAATAAGTACTGGGGTTGATTTGATCAATTTAATCCTTCAAGCCAGTGCCCCAGCGTGGCCACGGTCCAATGGCTGAAGCAAGTAAAAGATAAAATACTTGTTGTAACTACTGAAAGCTGTACTCTAGTTTTAAACGATGTTGTATTCTATTAAGTATGATCTCAGAGATTTAAGATTTAACCTGTTAAGATGTGTTGCATCTCATGGCGTTAGTAAGAAATTGGCTTCGCTGTCGCATGGGTATGGGTTCAGTCCCACTGTGCAGCACCGTGGATAATTGTCTCCTACTATAGCATTGGCCCGACCAAAGCCTTGTGAGTTGATTTGGTAGATGGACACTGAAAGAAGTCTGTTGTATATAGATGTGTGTATATTGAGGCCTTTGGCGATATGCTGTGTTTGAGAAGACCCATCAAGCCAAGTGAAATCGTAGTTGTAGCTGATGCTGGTGACACATAACTGACATAGTGGGACTTCACTCATGAAAAATTTGTTAAAAACAATGTTATTGCAAAGATGTCTAGCGAGTAACTCTCCAAGTTTTATTGCCTACCTATATAGGCTCCATACGTCTCGCGTCTCTTAAAGCAGAGACTTTTTTTGTTAAGATAACACAGTTACTGCATGGACTGATAGAGCTCTTTCTGACTTAAACTCTATCAACTTGAATCTGTCCCAAAGTTCAGTTTTGCTCCATCCTTCTTCCTTCTATTGATCAATGATCTACTTGCTATCACCTCTGCCAATGCCCAATCCTATGGAGATGACACCCCCACTTCATTCCTCCCTAACCATCTGTTCCCATGTGTCAGCCACTTAGACACCTTATATCAAACCTCGGCAGACACTTCATATCAAACCTCGGCAAACTGAGACCTCAAAAACATTCCCCAGTGGGTCATATCAACTTTGTCTCCTTCAACTGGATAAAGACACAATTACTGCACAAATTAAGGAAGTACTCTTGTATTTCATCTCCCCTAATTCATAGTTGACACGTAACTAGGACTCTCAAATTGTTACAAATGTTGGGCCTCACAATGACAGATGATATTTCCAAGTATTCACTGATCCACGTTGCTAAAACTACTTCTCTAACATTGGTGTTTCTTCTTCTTTTTCGTTTAATGTCCGCTTTCCATGCTAGCATGGGTTGGACGATTTGACTGAGTACTGGTGAAACCAGATGGCTACACCAGGCTCCAATCTGATTTGGCAGAGTTTCTACAGCTGGATGCCCTTCCTAACGCCAACCACTCAGAGAGTGTAGTGGGTGCTTTTACGTGTCACCCGCACGAAGGCCAGTCAGGCGGTACTGCAGTTGTTAAATCTCTACACAACTCAAATGAGGCCCTCAATGAGTATTGTTCCCACAAATGAAATGATGGTGTTACTACCACACATATGAACATTCTGGACTGTATCTAAGAAAGGGCCATTCAACTGATTAATGGAGTCATTCACTAGCACAGTCACCACTATATTCCAGCTTCTGGCCCCCAAACATACTCTTTACTGCTTTTCTACAGACATTTCAGGGACCTTTGCTTTTGGAGCTGGCTAATCTCATACTCTCTCCATCCATGCTCACCTGTCTCTCATCACTTCTTATCACTCGTATTATCCCTTCTCTTGATCTTTCCCATCCAGATTATCCTATCTCTGGGTTCTCTCTTTCATCATATTTTTTGCAACAGGTTCAACCCACCGTTAATGAAAAGAACTGTTAATCTCATTATTAGTCTTGGAGGGCTTGTGAAGGCACAGATCTTTCTTACAAATTAAACCATTAAAAAAAAATATACTAGATTCATTTGTGACTGTCAAGATAGATTCACCTTCAAATATTTGTCTGATTTAATCAATGATAAGACAACACTGTGTGGTGGAGGCTATTTCAGATATTATCTGAAGTGAGGAGTTGTCTGTGCTTGTCAAGTGAAGGTTGATACAAAGTACAATTATGTTGACAAAACAAGATAACAGTGAAACTAATGAAGGAATCAATTTTAGTGTTAAAAAAAAATCACCTTGAATCTGATACCAACCAACCTCAAACTATTCTGGGTTTTCTGATAAGGACTTTTAAATTAAACCTTGCATCGAAATCTTATACTCTTTTACTTGTTTCAGTCATTTGACTGTGGCCATGCTGGAGCACCGCCTTTAGTCGAGCAAACTAACCCCAGAACTTATTCTTTGTAAGCCTGGTACTTACTCTATCTGTCTCTTTTCCCGAACCGCTAAATTACAGGGACGTAAACACACCAACATCGGTTGTCAAGCGATGTTGGGGGAACAAACACAGACACACAAACATACATATATATATATATATACATATATATGATGGGTTTCCTTCAGTTTCCGTCTACCAAATTCACTCACAAGGCTTTGGTTGGCCCGAGGCTATAGTAGAAGACACTTGCCCAAGGTGGCACGCAATGGGACTG
>NC_068984.1:10158965-10164080 GCF_001194135.2 Octopus bimaculoides
CACTTGCCCAAGGTGGCACGCAATGGGACTGAACCCAGAACCATGTGGTTGGTAAGCAAGCTACTTACCACACAGCCACTCCTGCGCCGATATTAATTTATGTTTCACATACCAGCTTGATATCTTCTTCATCACCATTTTAAGGTCCATTTTCTCTGCTGGCATGGGTCAGATGAATCAACAGAAGCTGGCAAGTTAGAGGACTGTGCTATGTTCGGGTGTCTGTTTTGGCTTGGTTTCTATGGCTGAACCCCCCGAAATGTGGCATATATGCCCATTAACCATGTTTCATCTTTGATCTCATTGTTTATGTCTAGCATTTCGTATACGAAACGTGGTAGCAAAATTCAGTGCTGGCTTTAATTTCTATCAAATATCTGTAGAAATAGTAGGCACAGGAGTGGCTATGTGGTAAGTAGCTTGCTTACCAACCACATGGTTCTGGGTTCAGTCCCACTGCGTGGCACCTTGGGCAAGTGTCTTCTACTATAGCCTCGGGTCGACCAAAGCCTTGTGAGTGGATTTGGTAGACGGAAACTGAAAGAAGCCCCTTCGTATATATGTATATATATGTGTGTGTGTGTTTGTGTATCTGTGTTTGCCCCCCACCAACATTGCTTGACAACCGATGCTTGTGTGTTTACGTCCCCGTAACTTAGCGGTTCGGCAGAAAAGACCGATAGAATAAGTACTAGGCTTCTAAAGAATAAGTCCTGGGGTCGATTAGCTCGACAAAAGGCAGTGCTCCGGCATGGCCGCAGTCAAATGACTGAAACAAGTAAAAGAGTAAATAACCTTAACGAATATTATATACTTCTATATTTAAGAGATGAGGAATTATGTACATTATTTACAAATGTAAATAATGTATTATATAATTGCTTTTAACATTTACTCTTAAATTGGCTGTTTAAAATTTTTTTTTTTGGAAAACCAGTCTTGTCTTGGATCATCAAAATTTGTAATTTAAGTTTTACTCTGTAAAGTGGTTGGCAACAGGAAAGGCATCCAGCTGTAAGAACCTTGTCAAAACAGACTATGTAGCCTGGTACAGGTCTTCGGCTTGACAGCTCCTGTCAAGCTGTTCAACTCATGATGGTCATGGTTGGAGTGCCGTAGTTCACAGACCAGTTTGAGTTAGGCTGACTTAGGATTAGACAAGTGAAGCATAACATCAGCATTAGCATCTAAGGGAGAGAAGTCTTAAGATATTATTAGCGAGTCAAATAAATAGTCTTTTTTAAAACATGCTCTTTCTATTCTTGTTTGTTTCAGTCATTTGACTGTGGCCATGCTGGAGCACCGCCTTTAGTCAAGCAAGTCGACCCCAGGACTTATTCTTTGGAAGCCTAGTACTTATTCTATTGGTATCTTTTGCCGAACCGCTTAGTTATGGGGATGTAAACGCACCAACAGCGGTTGTCAAGCGATGATGGGGGAATAAAACACACACAGACAGACATACATTCACTCTTCAGTTTCCATCTACCACATCCACTCACAAGGCTTTGGTCAGCCCATGGCTATAGCAGAAGACAGTTGCTTGCACTAGACTTCTATGTCTGTTTTGGCATGGTTTTTATGGCTGGATGCCCTTCCTTATATTAACCACCCTGCAGAGTGGACTGAGTGCTTTTTACATGGCACCAGCACAGGCAAGGTCAGCTTTGGCAAGGTTTTTTCCAGCTGGCTGCCCTTCCAAATGCCAACCCCTTTACAGTGTGGACTGGATGCTTTTTAAGTGACACCAGCACTGGTAGGGTCACCAAGTAACCTGCAAGACAAAGATCCTTTGAGAGGGACATAATGTGATGTTTGTAAAACAAGCATCACTGCCGTGTTGTTTGTTTCCAGTCTTTTACAAAAATCATGTCTAGTGAGGTTTGCTGACAGAAAGGGCATCCAGCTGTAGAAAATCTATGCAACCATGGAATATTGGACATTAATATGACAATGAGGAATCATTATATGTATGGTTACAATATGCTGTATAATCAAACTCATCAACAACAACAACATCCATTTTCCATGCTGGCATGGGTTGGACAGTTTGACCAGAGCCAGCAAGCAGAAAAGTTGTACCAGCTTCCAGTCTGATTTGGCGTGGTTTCTATGGCTGGATGTCCTTCCCAATGGCAACCACTTCACAGTGTGAATAGAGTGTTTTTAACATGGCACCAACTTCAGATGATGATGATGATGATGCTTCAGTCATGAATAGGAGACCATCAAGAGAGATTATCAGTGACTGTACGGTCTGCAACTAGTAGCAACTTTCAGGGTTTTAATTGCCCATTGTCCTTGATAAGAGAAGGTGAGGAAGAAAAGTATTTCTTTGGCATGTTGCAGTGATTGTGTCTATGAACTGTTGAAAGAGTTGACAGAGGTTGTCATGTCCTCGTTAGAAAATATTTAGTAGGTTTCTAGTCACGGGTGGAGTAGTGCAGGTTTGATGAGCAGTGTCTGTATTGGATAAGGATGGCACCTGTCTGCAGATGACTAACGAAGGGTGATAGGTGGAATCATTAACAGAGGAGAGAGGGTTATTAGAGGTAACAGCACTTAGGTTTCAAACATACAGATAGAATAGAGTGAGTAACATAACTGAGTATTGAGGCAGACATGAGGTAATGGGTTTGGATCTGAGAGAACCCCATCTATACATTGCTACAATGACAGGAGGCTTCTGCCCAACGTGGCACAAATCAGATGGAAGCCATAGAAGAATAGTTTAGCCAAAAGGCTGTTATACTATCATCTTCCTCATCATCATTTAACATCTGTTTTCCATGCTGGCATGGGTTGGATGGTTTGACTGATAACTGGTATTATGGGGAGTTGCACCAGGTTCTGATCTGATTTAGCAAGGTTACTATGGCTGGATGCCCTTCCTAATACCAACCACTCAGAGTGAAGTGGGTGTTTTTTAATTTTAGAATATGGCCCACCCCACTGTTGATGAAATGAAAAGTAAGTAAAACAAGAAAACTCAGAGAGCGCAAACCTCCGCCAAGGCAACACCAACGTCCTCTCAATGATTAGCAAGAGATGATTTTAAAAATGAGAATATCTGAAATAGACTCAACTGCTCTTACAAATGGGAATACTAAAGATTAACCTGACTGCTCTCAAAAAGTTTTAAAAAAACAAAAAAACTGGGAAAATAATCCAGAACCCTTGTCTGATACCGGCTTGATTCCAAAATCTAATCAATTCGTACCAGTCACGAGACCAAACATCAATGAAAGTTTCATCTGAATCCATCCAGTGGTTTTTGAGATATCTGAAAACAATACCACCGCCTTCGCTAAGGTGGAGATAATTAAAGGAGAACAAAAAAAAACTGGCAAAGTGATGTTTTTGTTTATGTAAAGTAAAATGAATTTGAAACCATTATTATTTTGTAAAGTACAATAGACCAAAGCCCGACCCAAGCTTGTATGCAGTTTGTCTGTAAAACGAGGGACAACAACACACAGCCACAGAAATATTATAAAGGTGGGTGGGGGGGGGACAAGGTTAAAGATACAAACTGTGAATCAAAGTTCATTAAGAGGAGAATTGATTGCTCTGTGAGTTTATATAATGTGTGTGTGTGTGTATGTATGTATATATATGTGCAGGAGTGGGTGTGTGATAAGTAGCTTGCTTACCAACCACATGGTTCCAGGTTCAGTCCCACTGCATGGCACCTTGGGCAATTATCTTCTACTATAATCTCAGGCTGACCCAAGCCTTGTGAGTGGATTTGGTAGATGGAAACTGAAAGAAGCCCGTCATATATATGTGTGTATATATATATATATATATGTGTGTGTGTGTGTGTCTGTGTTTGTCCCAGCAACATTGCTTGACAACCGATGCTGGTGTGTTTACGTCCCCATAACTTAGCAGTTTGGCAAAAGAAACCAATAGAATAAGTACTAGGCTTACAAAGAGTAAGTCGTGGGGTCGATTTGCTAGACTAAAGGCGGTGCTCCAGCATAGCCGCAGTCAAATGACTGAAACAAATAAAAGAATAAAATATGTATGCACACACACACACACACACACACACACACACACACACACACACACACACACACACACAATCACGTTGTAAAAAATGTTGACGGTGGTACATATGTGACCGAAAAGCCAATCAGACTGTGACCAGGGTAGTTTATATATTGTTTGAATACCTGAATAAATGTATCAGGTATCTAAGTACCCTTGACTCACCTTTTAATACAAGTTTTATATAAATTGGTGTTTTTGTGAAAAAAAACATGGCAGTAATTTGAATAAAAGTAGGTCATTGAAATAATCTTCCCGCAAACATTTGGTGACGACTGAGACTGACAGATCAACATTGTATATTCATGTATCCTGCACCTTTCAAGCAGTCAATTGCATTTTATTATTATTATTATTATATTAAATGTATTCGCCCTAACTTGATGACAACTTGCTGAGTAACCAGTTCATTTGTCATAAGTGAAATATTTTATTTTATTTTCACAAAAATATTCTCTGATCTTTTATTTGTAGAAATTACTGTTATTAATGCTGTTTTTTGACCTAGAAATCAAATGACATTCTCTGGAAATATTGATTTAATAAATCAGGATTTTTTTTTTTTCTTTATTACAACTTGTTGATTATTATAATTCAAATAATTTTAATTATGATTGCTTCTGATGAGGCACAGAGCTTCTGGTATGAAATGAGATGTTTTGATGTTCATGCCTATCTGAAGGGCAATCATTAATTAGTTTAGTAATTTGAGTGACATTGCAGAGACTTTCCCAGTATTTAATTTTCAACTCTCACATCATAACATCTACAAATACACATTGGAGAACTGGAATATGCAGATGTGCTTGATGAGGATATAGCTTGGACTATAACCCTATTTATGTACTATATATATATATATATATATATATATATGTGTGTAGGCGTAGGAGTGGGATCTTTTTTAAAACGGGGGCCACATTTTTCATTAATGTTTTACGTAGTGTTTTTGGTACCGAAAGACTTTCAAACTTCGTATACTTATCTATTTTGTGTTATAGAACAGAAAAATATTTTTGTATCCGAATTTATTTCATGTAAAAAATTGTCTTATTTCGA
>NC_068984.1:10166426-10174775 GCF_001194135.2 Octopus bimaculoides
GAGCGTGGCCGTTTTCGTGCGGGTGACACGTAAAAGCACCCACTACACTCTCTGAGTGGTTGGCGTTAGGAAGGGCATCCAGCTGTAGAAACTCTGCCAAATCAGACTGGAGCCTGGTGTTGCCATCCGGTTTCACCAGTCCTCAGTCAAATCGTCCAACCCATGCTAGCATGGAAAGCGGACGTTAAACGATGATGATGATGATGATGATGATGAGTCTTTGACTTGTTTCAGTCATTTGACTGTGGCCATGCTGGAGCATGGCAAAAGGAAAATGGAGGGGGATACAAAAATGACGTACATCAACTGGTAGACATTCTATTATGTCTATTTAATCCAAAACAAAAGGCAATATTACAAGAATAGATACACATGCAAGGACTCCTCTGACCCATACTAGTTTCCATTGTATAAATTTGATGATTCAAATACTTATAAAAAGTTGGTGCAACAAATGGTTTTAAAAAATGTTTTATTTAAAATTTTCTTTTTTTTTTTTTTAACATTTGACCCCTTTTGATAAAACTTATCTGTCAATTACAAAGTGGAAAAAGAGACCTATTTTGAGTCCTCTTATCTCAAACATATGGTGTGATACACACAGTATCTGTCTGTAATAAGGTCTAATTTCTGTGTATTAGAACTTGATTCTCTGATTACCCGAGTTATTAGTGGTTATTAGTCCTGCACTTTAATAATTAGCAGATTATCATATTTGCTTTGAAGTATTTGACCCTTAAACATTCAGATTACTCGGTCAAATGTCATGCTTATTTATCCTCACTGTTTTGAATTAGCCATGCCTTATCTTGGAGCTTTGAGATTTCAATGGTGTGACTATTTATTTTTAGAATAACATTTGTAGGGTCAGTTCGAGAGAACAGATCAGGCTGGTTTAACCCTTTAGCATTGAGATTACTTAGTCAAATGTCATGCTTTTTTTATATTCACAATGCTTTGAATTGATTGTGCATTGTCTCATAGCTTTGAGAGTCCAGTGGTGTATTTGCTTATTTTTAGAATGACATTGTAGGGTAGGTGTGAGAGAATGGATCTGGCCAGTTTGAACATAAAACAGCTGGAATATTTGGGCTGGATATGGCCAGTTTAAATGCTGAAGGGTCAAAGAAGAATATTATTTTAAAGTATATACTACCCCAAGACACATACCTGTCCCCTCTATACATTAAATCTTTCATGTGACACAAAGCTATTTCCTTTCACTACTACACCCCTCCCTCCTAGTCTTGTGAGGCATTTGGTGACCCTGTTGGTGATGCTGTCACATAAAATGCATTAATAAAGAGCATTGGTGATGGTGCCACATAAAAAGTACCCTGTACACTCTGTAAAGTGGTTGGCATTAAGAAAGGCATTGGATTGTAGAAACCAAGTCAACACAGACAATGGAACCTGGCACAGCTCCCGGCCTTGCCAGCACCCGCTTAACCATCCAACCCATGCCAGCATAGAAAACAGACATTAATTGATGATATTGATACGACATGATATGACAGTTAATGTTTTTTTTCATTCATGGTACAGAACCATTGCCAGGGTCGACTTCGCCTTTCATCCTTTTGGAGTTGATAAAATAAGTACCAGTTGACTGCTGGGGATCAATGTAATCGACTAACGTCTCACCCCCCCCCCCCCAATTTCAGGCCTTGTGCCTATATTAGAAACTTATTATTAATAAGGTGGTGAGATTACATCATGGGTTGGCCAGAGGAATATGTCTCCAACTGGAATGATTAGAGCAGTAGAGTCCATTGGAGGTGGTTGCAGAACTATTTCCTACCAAAGAAAGGGGTTTCTTGACTGAAATTTGTCATCAGAAATTTTAGAACCATTCTGAATGTAATCTTGTGTTATTCTTATGCAACATTTTAAGAATAAACAGAAATGGTAAGGCATTGGATTAAATGTCTTGTACTTTTTGTTGCTTTCCTCACTCCTGCATTTTTATCTCAAGATCTGAGGTCAACATTTTCCTTCATTCTTTTGAGGTCATTAAAATCAGCACCAGTCATAAACTGTATATACAGGGTGGCCCAAAAGTAGGTTTCCAGTTACCATGTATGCACTTTAAATTGCTTTTAAAACATTTTATCACATTTAAATTTCTATGTTACAAACTGAAAAGGGAGCTTGACAAAATTAACTAAATTAGCATAGAATAATGGTTTCATATATCTTTATAATTAAGATCTAAACTGTTAATATATGAATGCAAAAGAGACAGTTGAACAACTGTAAACCTACTTTTGGCCCACCCTGTGTGTGTCTATATTTTTATATGTATGTGTGTATGTGACTGCGTGTGTATCATTGGTGATTTTCTTTCTCTGTCTTCCCTTCTTTGGACTTTTTCTATATTTCTGATGAAGAGCTCCGCTCGAAACGTGAAATCCTCTTTCTTTTCTTTCCTTTCTTGAGTGTTCAATAACACTACTTATTCCATGTCCTCGTGTTGTTGGTTTTTCTTGCTTGTTCATGTTTGGATTGAGCATATGTGTGTATATATATATATATATATATATATATATATATATATATATATATGTACACACAATGGGGTCCAAAAGTAGGTTTACAGTTATCACGTAGGCACTTTAAATTGCTTTTAAAACATTTTATTACATTTAAATTTCTACCTTACAAGAATAATGGTTTCATAAGATCTAAACTGTTAATATATGAATGCGAAAGAGATAGTTGAATATCTGTAAACCTACTTTTCGGACCACCTTGTATATATTTTTTCTTTGTATGTGTGTGTATGTGTGTATATGTCTGTGTGTGTATATATATATGTATATGTGAGTGTGTGTGTATGTAAGTATGTGTGTGTGTGTGTGTATATAGGTATGTATGTGTATTTATATGTTGATGTATGTATGTATGCAAATCCAATGGGGGTCTTAAAAGACATGTTAGGATCCACAATGAGCAGAACTTACTTGCAGGTATTGGTAGTGCAAATCAGAGGTGCAATCTGTGTGGGTGTTTTTTCAAAACACTGTCTGGTTTAAAAAGCCACATCAGACGCCATGAAAGGGCTAAGGTGTAGGTGCAGGAGGTGGTCAAACTCTGTTTAAGGAGTAGACAACCACAATATATATATATATATACAGGGTGGTGCAAAAGTAGGTATACAGTTATGAAAAAGAAAGGTACAATACTCATTTTTTATCAAAAAAATTAAAAGTTATGATAAAGGTATTACTATGATTAATGACATTGAAAATATCAAAAATGAGGCTAACTAATTTAATATGCTAATAATTCTAACGAATTAAGTTTTATAACCTCAATATGATACTTACCGTATACCTACTTTTGTACTCCCTGTATATTTATACACACACACACACACACACACACACACACACACACACACACACACACACACACACACACACACACACACACACACACACACACACACATATACACATACATGTGTGTATATGTGTGTATGTATATATTCCACCAGTTGTACATATCAGCACAACAAAGCTCTATTTCTCTATCATATGATGTATATATTCTCTTCGGTACTCTATCTTATATGTTACTGTCACACACATCGTTTTGTTTAGTCTTAAGAAATTCAGGCCTTTTTATCTTCACCATGAAACCAATGAAACTTAATTCTCATTAAAAAACAACCAAAGAGAGAGAGAGAGAGAGAAAGTCCGAAATGCTTAGATAAGCTTTAGTGAGAGTCGTTTGGTATCGTATTAGCTGTGTCCTAGTTATTTATCTGAGTGGTAGAAGAAAGAATTTTCCAATTCATTTACTTTTGTTTGAAGCGGTCATTGTAGAATAAAGTAGATTAGCCTGGATTACCTCATTGAAACATCAATATTCTTCGTCAATATTCTTTGACATTTCTTCAAGTACTACAACAGACTGTTTAATATTCTCTGGAATTACTTGGCTCTGCTACTTTGACTTATCACCATTATCATCATCATCGTTGTCATCATTTAATGTCCATTTTTCCTTGCTCACCTGGGTCACAAGGAATTTGTTGAGGAAAATTTTCTACAGCTGGATGCCCTTCCTGTCACTAATCCTCTTCCGCTTCCAAGTGAGGTAATATTTGTCCCACAGCCAGACATATTTTGCATGAAAGACTGGAGATGAACAGCATTGCTTGTATGATGATGATGATCATCATTTTACAATCATCGCATGATGTCAAAGCAAGAATACACACATGAACACACACACATACAGACACACATACAGACACATACGCATCATATATATATATGTAGTTGGAATTTACCAAAAAACAAGACGAAGACAGGTGTGTAAACAACAAACAGGTGTATTAGTTTAATGCTCGGGAAGGTGAGAAAGTCTTTTACGTTTCGAGCCTATGCTCTTTAACAGAAAGGAACACGAGAAAATAAACAGAGAGAATAAAAAAAGCTTTAGTGGCTAGCAACAAGAGGCTTCTTTCAGTCTCCATCTCCCAAAACTACTCTCAAAACTTTGGTCAGTCCAGATCTCTAGTAGAAGACACCTGCCTTAGGTTCTCTGCAGTAGGATTGAACCCAAGATCACATGGTTGAGAAGCAATCTTCTTAACCAAATAACCATTCCTGTGACTTAAGATGTAAGACAGTTCATGCGACCCTTACCAGGAATTCTGAGACTGGTGAGAGGGAGGGAGGAAGCTATCTTCAAACTACAAACTTGATTTGACTACTAGCAACAGAGAGGACTTATTATGGCTGGATTCCAACCCAGGCCACCGCAACAAAATCTAATCTCCTCATTTCTCAGTCCATCATCACTCCCTCAATGTCTTGGATACATTCCAGGCAAGTATCTGCAATCAAATTCTTGATGTATGATAATGTTTTCGTTTTCTTACATCACCAGGAAGTGGATTCCAGTTTAGATCAGGGGTTCTCAACCATTTTTGATCTATGGACCCCCATTTGATTGGTATTTTATTCTGGTGGACCCCTTATAGCCATTTGATGATTAAAAATTAGTTTTATAGAGACTTCTTTCAAAATTCCTATTTTGCTTTTCACACAGTGTGTAGGTTGAACTATGTGAAATGTTAGAGAAAGAAACCTAGCTGTTTCTTGCAATAGAAAAATCTAAAGCAAATTTTTTTCAGGGCCCTTAAGATACTATTGTGGGTCCCCAATTTACTGTTTGGTTGCATGGACCCCACAAAATCTTATATGGACCTTCAGGAGCCATATGGATCCCAGTTGAGAAACCCTGGTTCAGATGATCATAACTGAGATGGTTTTGCTCTGTACCTATTTACATCCAGGTAGACTGTGCTCACAATAATTAAGTACTTTAATTAGTGTTAACAACTCAATACTGGTGTTAAAGTACAAACTACTAACTCTATTAAATTGACTCATTGTCAGTCTGTAAATAATAATTGCATGTGCTTATGCTGTCATGGATTTTCTAGGCATTGTTGGAAGCAGTAACTGTAGCCAGCGAAGCAGTTATTTTTAGTGGAAAGCTGTCATTTCTGCTACTTAAATCAGTCAGCTGTGAAGTGGTTGTGGCATTTAACTTCAGATAGACAGGTTGTAACAATTGTGATAAGCTGTATACTGTGCAGGCATTTTGCGAACGATGAAGATGATGACAGCGATGGTGGCTGCTATTGTTTCCAATTTTGGCACAAGGCTAACAGTTTTGGGGTAGTAGTTCAGTTGATTAAGGCAATGCCACTGCTCAATTGGTACTTATTTTATTGATCCTGAAAGGATGAAAGGCTAAGTCAACCCCAGCAGAATTTGAACTCAGAATATAAAGCTGGATGAAATGGACAAAGTACCACTAAGCGTTTTATTCAGCATGTTAATGATTTTGCCAGCTCGCTGCTTTAATAATAATAATAATAATAATAATAATAATAATAATAATAATAATAATAGTATTAATTGAGAAACAAAGCAAATGATACTGGATCATAGATATAGCATGTCCAGCTGATCACGTAATGCCCCATCTGGGAATCAAACCCACGATCTCACAATCACAAGTGCAACACCTTAACCAAGCCATGCGCCTTCACAAATATATTTATATATATATATATATATTTGTTGTTGTACTTGGGGATGGTCATATTGCCAGTTTAGCCAATAAAAACACACGCACTGTATATTTGGTGTTAATTTGCTTCAGCTTTATATTACATTAATCTTAATCTTAATAAGATTAAGATTAATGTAAGATTAATGTAATATAAAGCTGAAGCAAATTAACACCAAATATACAGTGCGTGTGTTTTTATTGGCTAAACTGGCAATATGACCATCCCCAAATACAACAACATCTGTTTCAACACACGATTTCACATCAAAAATCTTGCAAAACAAATATATGTATATATGTATGTATGTGCTGGTCGCATGTAAAAGCACCTGTTACATTCCTGCAGTGGTTGGCATTAGGAAGGGCATCCAGCCATAGAAACCATGTCAAATCAGAGACTTGAACCTGGTGCAGCCCTCTGGCTTATCAGCTCCAGTTGAACCGTCTAACCCATGCCAGCATGGAGTGTGGACGTTAAATGATGATGATAATATATACTTCCCTTCATGCAGTTCAGTAATTATATTCATTTAATATTGTATTATATGAGAAGTTTACAATATTTTTGACTTCCTGGCACACAAGATATCAAGTCAAAAGTTATTGGTGCACTTCAAATGTACAGTCAAAAGTTATTGGTGCACTTCAAATGTACAGTTAAAAGTTACTGGAGCATCTCATTGAAACTTAATAACAGCAATCTTATAGAAAAAAAAAAAAATGAAGACCATCATTGCTAACGTTATTAAAACTTATGTATAACATAATTATAAATAACAAACTTTTCAAAATGCTCATGATAGCATGAGAATGTACAATTATTTAGTAGTACACTTGGTTAAACCAGTCGTTTGTACTTTTTAATTTCAGCCCTGTGCTGTCACTGATTAATGTATGTAATTCTTGTTGGAACAGTTTACCTGGATGTAAGTAGGTACATCATCATCATCATCATTTAACGTCCATTGTCCATGCTGGCATGGGTTGGACAGTTTTACTGGGCTGGCACGATGGAAGGCTGCGCCAGGTTCCAGTCTGATTTGGCATGGTTTTCTACGGCTGGATGCCCTTCCTAATGCCAACCACTCCGAGAGTGTAATGGGTGTTTTTACGTGCCACTGGCATGACACCAATATTTTCCATGACTGTGACCCCGCTCAAGCATGACATAATGCCAAAAGAAACAGGAGCATCTCCATAATTTACAGAATTGGGAATTTTTTTTTTTATTATCAATTTCAAATATTAGGAACTTTGATCCATGTGTTTTTTGGGGGCCATACGTGATAAATGCTTAATGATTGTATTTATATATTAACTAAATATATCTATCCACATTCTGGAAAATAACAAACATTGAAAGAATTTATGCTGTCTAATGTTTCCGTTCCAGAGCGTCTTATTCCCTGTTGCATGTATCGTGATAACATTGTTGAAGAATAATTCCCTCACTCTGATAAATACAGCAGAATTCAAGAGAGATAACTCCTCCATTTCGTTAAAGTTATCTCCCCTGAATTAAATTTTAAATGAAATGGTTGTCATAGCTTTGAGATGTGTTATATTTTTTCAGTATATTTATACTTGTTTTTCTACCAGTACGGGTTGTCATATTTTAACATTTCACTACCCATGGACCTATATTGTTGCACCAGGCTTTTTTTTCTTTTTTTTAAAAACTGTTCAACGGGTATATTGCCAGTGTTTTGTTTTCTCTAAATTTAGTGTTAGGTCCTTGTGCAACTCTAGCTTATCCTTGATGAAGCGGTTCTATGATATAAGGAATTCCAATCGTGACCATCCGCCTGCTATTTTTCCTTCGAGCATTTGCCAATGTATCCTAAATTTTTTTAAAAAGTAGTAGAATGTGATTTGACATATTCGACTGCTATTTCTAACAGGTTGAGTTATCGTGACATCAAGGCTTCCTTATTGACATAAGCTAATGGATCATTTAAAATTTTTATAGTTTGAACCACTTCAGTTCTATATTTAAGAGATCTGGAATTATGTCCTGAGCGTGACCGTTGCCAGTACCGCCTGACTGGCCTTGTAGGGTTTTCGAGCGAGATCGTTGCCAGTGCCCCTGGACTGGCTCTTGTACGGGTGGCACATAAAAGACACCATTTCGAGCGTGGCCGTTTTCGTGCGGGTGACACGTAAAAGCACCCACTACACTCTCTGAGTGGTTGGCGTTAGGAAGGGCATCCAGCTGTAGAAACTCTGCCAAATTAGATTGGAGCCTGGTGT
>NC_068984.1:10174785-10178011 GCF_001194135.2 Octopus bimaculoides
GTTTCAGCTGATATACTCTCCAGCCTTCTTCAGGTGTCTTGGGGGAAATTTTGAACCTGGGTTCTCATTCCTAAGGTATTTTTCGATGTTATTATTATTATTCGGGCCACTGCCTGGAATCGAACTCAGAATCTTGGGGTTAGTAGCCCGCGATCTTAGCCACTATGCCATATGCCCATAGTAGCCTGAATGTGCGTGCATGTGTAAAAAATAAGAAGACCAAAAGAAAAAACATTTTATCACATCTTTAATTACCAATTACAATTGTTTCTGTACCAATTGTGCTTTTAGTGCCAGTTCACACAATAGATCCGAGTGAAAATTTGCATAATATTTGTAGGTGTAGGAGTGGCTGTGTGGTAAGTAGCTTGCTAACGAACCACATGGTTCCGAGTTCAGTCCCACTGCGTGGCACCTTGGGCAAGTTTCTTCTACTATAGCCTTGGGCCGACCAAAGCCATGTGAGTGGATTTGGTAGATGGAAACTGAAAGAAGCCCGTCGTATATATGTATATGTATGTTTGTGTATATGTTTGTGTGTCTGTGATTGTCCTCCTAGCATTGCTTGACAACTGATGCTGGTGTGTTTTCGTCCCCGTAACTTAGCGGTTCAGCAAGAGAGACCGATAGAATAAGTACTAGGCTTACAAACAATAAGTCCTGGGGTCGATTTGCTCGACTAAAGGCGGTGCTCCAGCATGGCCGCAGTCAAATGACTGAAACAGGTAAAAGAGTAAGAGTAAAGAGTTAAACATCAGAGTGGTACTTTTTCAGACCTGCATCAAAGGTGCGCCTTCACATTGCATGTCTGCTAGGTTTTGTGTTTTGTTTATATTGGGAGGAAACAAAAAGTTTGCATGGCTGTTAAGTTTAGAAGTTCCCTTACAAAGCACACAATTTCAGGTTCAGTCCCACTGCACAGCACTGTGGGCAAGTACCTTCTACTAAAGCCCTGAGTTGACTGAAGCCTAGTGTGTGGTTTTGATTGATAGACATTTAAACGAGCCTGTTGTGTATATGCATATGTGTGTATATATGCATATGTGTGTATATATGCATGTGTCTGTGTGTTTGTTTACATTTGTGCTTTCTTGAGTAATGCAAGCTGTATGTGGTGTCGCTGTTATCGTATCTCCTGCCAACAGATCATCCATTTGCTTTGCATCTTTGATGACATGTAAAAATGAAGAAATTCCTTGAAAAACAGTAACAAGCGCAAGAGTGGTTGGTTTGACTGAGGACTGGGAAGCCAGGAGGCCTCACCAGGCTCCAATCTGATTTGGAAAGGTTTCTACAGCTGGATGCTCTTCCTAACACCAACCACTCCAAGAGTGTAGCGGGTGCTTTTTACATGCCACCGGCACGGGCCAATCAGGTGGACCACGCTCATATGGTGCTTTTTACGTACCACTGGTACAGGTGCCAGTCAGGTGGTACTGGCATTGGCCACACTCGAATGGTGCTTTTTACGTGCCACTGGTACAGGTGCCAGTCAGGTGGTACTGGCATTGACCACACTTGAATGGTTCTTATGTACCACTGGCATTGGCCACACTCAAATGGTGCATTTTACATGCCACTGGCATAGGTGCCAGTCAGGTGGCACTGGCATTGGCCAAGACAACAATTTCACTTGACTCACCAGGTTTCCTCAAGCACAGCATATTGCCCGATGATGACCCCCCCCCCCATTTAATCCACCCACTTACACTTTGTCCTTTCGAGGTGATTGATTCTCTTTCAAAGATGTCAGCCACTTTTACCCAGTTACATTAATTAAGTACTTATCAAGCTGCCATTATAGATAATATTTTTTTCTATCTGGCTAAACTATATTAGTCCTACTTCAAAACTGACCCAGTAATTTTGAAATCACTGCAATGTGATCTTTGCTTTGTTATAGAGTCTGACTTTATTCCATCAATATTTTGGAAATAATGTTTCTTTTTCTCTTTGAAACCAGTGCTGTATGAGTTGCCAACAAAAATATCTGTTTATAAATTGTGCCCTTAAACATGTGTTGCTCTCTTGTTTAGTTGTATCAATGTCACTAGTTAGAAATAGTGAAGATTTGGTTAATAAAAGTTATCTGTCAAGTGTTTTGCATCAGTTATATGTAATCGTTTGTTTATTTATATAAGAGCTCTCTGGTTACAGATAAATTGTTGAAGTATGAAATATATATTGTTTCTGTGCTGACTGGAAGCATGGACATAGCATTTAAATGGTTTTTCAAGTGTGTAGTTTATGATTTTATTATGTGTGTATGTGTGTGTATGTCTCTCTCACACATACACACACATGCTTATGTTTGTATGTGTATGTATATATGTGTGCTGGTACCACATACAAAATCCACGTGCTGGTGCCACGTAAAAAGCACCCAGTACACTCTGTAAATTGGCTGGCATTAGAAACCATGCTGAAAGAGATAATTGGGGTCTGTTGCAGTTCTCCAATTTGCCAGCGCCTATCAAACTGTCCAACCTATACCAGCATGGAAAACAGATGTTAAATGACGACGATGATGATTTCTTAAACTGAATCTTGTGATGAGAGGTGGATTTTAGCATTCCAGGTCACCACCATCTTTGTCTTCTTTCCAGGTGCTCCCACCCTATGTAATTCAGGGTAGCCATTTATCTCCTCAATAGCACAACACCTTTGCCTGTCCTTCAGTCATACTTTGGTCTCTCACCTGGTATAAATCCACTTCCCTCTCTCCTACAGCCCCACTCAGTCGAGGTGGGTGGGTCTTTTCCTTGTCTTGTGAGTCACTTGGTGGACATAACTTATGCTGGTGCTATGTAAAAAGCACCCACCACATTCAGGGAATGGTTGGCATTAGGAAGGACATCCTGTTGTTGAATCCATGCCAAAGTAGACTTTGGATCTTGGTGCAGTCATCTGGCTTGTTTGGTTCTCGTCAAACTGAACACTCCAAGACAGATGTTAAATGATGGGGGCTAATGCAGTTTTCTCGCCTCTCCTTGAAAAATGCATTTGTCTGAAAAAACTTTTTCAGATCTCTGTTTTAAATGTCAGGGATTACGAATATGCAAAAAAGTTGACGAACATATGCAAATCGAAATTAAATACAGACAAAAAACATTAAAGTGAAAAGAATTTGCATTTTACTTGTGTACCTCAAATAATTGTAAATAATAATTTAATGAAAATTAAATATTTACCATTTTATGAGAAACAAACATTAATATGTAATAAT
>NC_068984.1:10178021-10180335 GCF_001194135.2 Octopus bimaculoides
GGCTCAAAGGGTTTTTTTTTTGGTTTTTTTTTTTTTGCATATTCGTAATCTCTGACATCTAAAACGTAGGGATCCGAAAAAAATTTTTCCCCAAAATACATTTTTCAAGAAGTGCAAAACTGCATTAACCCCAAAGGACGATCTTGATTATATCTTTTTGCTGCTTGTCTTTTGGCTAAGCAGACTCAGACAGGTTTGCCTAACACAACTACGACTATAAATAGCATCTTGTCAGTCAGTGGTTGAAGTGGCACCATTTTATCGTTGGTTCTTAACCTTTATAACTTTGCTCACACTTCTTCAGACAATTACTAAATTTATTACTCCCTCAACTTTATTCATAAGTTTTTATGGCTTATTTTTCTACTCAGACATATTGACTTTCCTTTGCTGGAAATTTCTTCCTTTGCAATGCGGTTGCAACACATTTTCCTACTTCATGGTACCACCCTTAATTCTTGAAAGCCAATAAGGAAGCTTCTGTGTGGCCATTTGATTTGTTAGAAATAGCAGCCAGATCTCATTCAACCTTTACCCTTTTTCCTTTGTAGAGCTGTTGGATCTCCATTTTCCTACTCTTAGTATAAGAAACCTTACAGACCAATAAGAGATCCTCTGTGTGGCCATTTGGTTTACTAGAAACAACAGCCAAATCTCATTCAAACTCATTTTGAAGACACTTTGAATAGCGTAGTCCTTGGTACACTAGGTTTGCAAAATGACAGATGATCATAGCTGTAATTCTCTTGTTTTTTGTTATTGTTTAGTCAAAAGAGAAGGCATTGCTCATGACCCCTTATAGGTTTCCTGACACTGGTGAGAGGAAGGAAGATATCTTTAAACCAGAGACCTGGTCTGAATACTTGTAACAGAATGGGTTCCAATAAAAGCACCAAACTGTCTGGTGGCAGTGGTGGTGTTAATCTGGATGATGGATTAAGGAATGTTTATTTAATTACACTCCTTCAAACTGCTTTAACAAAAAATAAACTGCTTTAACAATATATTAAAATTACAGAATTCCAAAAACCATTTCAGTGACCCCTGAGTACAACAGCCAATGTTGTTTATATTTATTAAAAAAAACAATGTAATATCCCTACAAATTTGATAACACAAAAGGCTGTAAATCTTAAATACAAACATTGAAGCAGGCACTTAAAAAAAAAAATTAAATAATCATTTTAAACAATAGAGTGTGAAACCGCACATCACCAATGTAAACTGGAGTAGTGCGACACTGCTTTTCTGGGAATTGAAACCACAGTCTTGTGATTGTGAATGCAACATGATGATGATTGTAACACACTGTTGAAACACTGCTTTTGTGTTAATTAATTTTTAAAATAATGAAGAATTTAATAAAATAACTTAACCATTATTCAGCTGATGGTTTGAAACAACATAAAACTGTGATAGAATGTTCTAATTCAGATAATTTTAAATAGAAAGTTTGTGTATCATAGAACCAAGGATGGCCTCTGATTGGTTGGTATCTAAAGAATTAAGAGGTCCACAAGGATTGTGTTTCTTATATGGGTGGGTGACTGGGATTGAAAAGGGGATGGACGATTTGCCATAAAATTGATAAAACATTTGAAACCTGTCCACTTCTGTGGCAGAGGACGACTTGTATGGATGCAGACTTTGATAAAGAGGGCAGGGAATTTCAGTAATTTAATTTGGTCGATGATGATGATGGTAGTAGTGGTTGTAGGGAACCATTGCATTGGAATGACATTGATTTGACATTGAAATAAGGAATATCTGACTCGCTGTGTTGAATCAACACCTATTGTTTACTGTAGAGTTACATAGAGTTGGGGAAGGAAGTCTGCATAATTAGAATTTAAATGTAGTTTTGTTTGTAAATAACACTGCAAATTCACATCAATATATTTCATGAAGACTCTATATAAAAGAAGTGTCAATCATTATTATCATTATTATTACTATTATTATTAGGATTGTTTAGATTAAGTTTGACATAAGACAACCTTGGTGCAACACGACAGTAATTTTGCACTTCTTTTGCAACCTTGGTCTGTTGGTGGTCTGATGAAGCTGTCAGAAATTGTGTTATCTCATTGTTGGCATTAAGCCCAAGGTAGCGATCTGTTAATTCAATAAAAATAGAATTTACTGTGATGTTAATGAGATTTGTCGAAGCTTCAGTAGTCTTTGATTTTGCGAAGATTCTTGATACTGTTGTCAAAGGAGTTTGTCTTATTTAGCCACTTTCCAAAGTATTTAGAAATCTACTATGACAGTACAAATGATTTTTCTCTCTCTCTGTCTCTCTCTCTCTCTTTCT
>NC_068984.1:10180345-10182389 GCF_001194135.2 Octopus bimaculoides
CTCTCTCTCTCTCTCTCTCTCTCTCTCTCTCTCTCTCTCTCTCTCTCTCTCTCACTTCAATGTCTATCTTTGATGCTAGTATGGGTTAGATAGGATCTGATGGGTTTGTAGACTGCAAAACAGACATGCTCCAATGTCTGTTTTGGAATGGTTTATATGGCTGAGTACCTCTTCCCAATGTTATTCACCTTATAGTGTGTACTGGGGCGAAAACAAGCCATACCTGTAATTCAGAAGGGTCAGCCTTGTCACATTCTGTGCCATGCTGAATCTTCCTGGAAACTACATTAAGATTATGCATGCCTGTGGAGTACTCAGCCATTTACATGTTATTTTCCTTGTTCTGTTGATCAAATCAACCGGAACACTTGTAATCCTTGTAACCAACGAAGTGCCAATGTATTGGATACCTTTTTTCATGGCACCAGCATCGGGGAGGTTGCCATGTAGCTCTCAGAACTAGGATCTCAGACAGTTTTATGCCAAGTGAGGATTAGCAAGAGTATGAAAGAAGAGGCTGGAACAGGTTTCTTGCTGTAGAATGGATATATGTCTATCTCACATTGTATAAGAGTGGGTGGGAGTAATTGAAGTGGAGCTGGAGAAGGGAGATAAAGGTAGTGGTGCTAGGTAGGCCTTGGAGTAAGAGAAACAAGAAGTGTGCATGGTAGAGGTTGCAGAAAAGTGAGGGATAATCAGAGAATTGGTAAGGTGTGTGCATGGCTGTGAGTTTAAGGAGGTTAGTGTCAGGAGGTTTAGTGTCAGGAAGGCCATTCAGATGCATAGACTTTGCTGAAGTAGACAGTGGAGCTGGCAGAATTGTTAGCATGCCCGGCTAAATGCTTAGCGGTATTTTGTCTGCCGTTATGTTCTGAGTTCAAATTACACCAAAGTTGACTTTGTCTTTCATCCTTTTGGGGTTGATAAATTAAGTACCAGTTAAGCACTGGGGTCGATGTAATTGACTTAATCCCTTTGTCTGTCCTTATTTGTCCCCTCTGCGTTTAGCTCCTTGTGGGCAGTAAAGAAATAAGACAGTGGAGAGGATGCAGTCCTTGGGCCTGTTAGATCTATCTAATTGTCCAACCTGTGCCAGTATGGAGCATGGGTGTTAAATGTTGACAACGATGGCACACAAGTGCACATCACCATTATCATCTTCATCATTTAGCTTCTGTTTTTCATGCTAGCATGTGGTGGACGGCTGGACAGGGGCTGGCAAGGCCAGAGGCCTCACCAGGCTCCGATTGTCTGTTTTGGCCTGGTTTCTACAGCTGGATGCCCTTCCTAATGCCAACTACTTAACAGAGGGTATTGGACGCATTTTACATGGCACCAGTGCTTTTTATGTGACATCAGCACCAGTGCCTTTTAAATGGCACCAGCACCAGTGCTTTCTATGTGACACCAGCATCCACACAAATGCTCTTTTATGTGACCCCTTGGTTTTAGAATACCCACAAATGAATTAATGTATATGCATAAAAGTGCATGCCCTGTCGACACGCGTGCATGCACATGCATATACACACATTTAACCAAACACTTCACATTTTTAGACGCCAAAAGTCAAGTATCTCTGCAAGCAACCATCTCAGGCCAAATGCCATTTTAATCTGTCCCCCCTATCTTTCTCTGTTTCTTTCCTCTCCCTCTCTCTCTCCCTCTGTCTTTCTTTCTTTCTCTTACTCTTCCATGTTTCATTGAAATTGTGTTGAATCATGGTGAATAGAAAAATTGGTTTGTGCATGTGTGTGTGTGTGTGTGTGTGTGTGTGTGTGAGAGTGAGAGAGGCAAGTGGCTTAATGTGAAGACTTCGGGTATTGTATTTTCATAAGAGAATAATATCTGCTTCATTTATATCTGGTGTGCTTTCCATGGACATTTTTATTTTTTATATATAAGTCATCATCATCATCATCGTTTAACGTCCGCCTTCCATGCTAGCATGGGTTGGACGATTTGACTGAGGACTGGTGAAACCGGATGGCAACACCAGGCTCCAATCTAATTTGGCAGAGCTGACAAATACATTTCATATTGT
>NC_068984.1:10182709-10185116 GCF_001194135.2 Octopus bimaculoides
TTTTTTTTTTTTTTTCCCTCTCTCTGGCACTTGCTATTTGGTGATTGAAAACTGCAATATTATCTCTGAATCGGAATGTGATGTGAAGTGAGGATAGATGAGTAGGTAGGGGTGGCTGGGTGGGAAGGCTTTAGTGATAGTGACCATTATTTGCCGCCACTGCCAATACCATCATCACCATCATGATCGGCGTCATTGCCATCCCCCCCCCCACCACCACCGTCACCATTGCCATCATCATCATCATCAGTACCAACATCATCAACACCACCGCCATCACTCTCACCACCTCCATCATCATCACACCCCTATTAGTCACCTCCGTCATCATCACCACCATCGCCACCACCACTGTCATCATCATAATCCTCAGCATTGCCAGCAGAATTTACTGTTAAATAACATTTCTCATCTGAGTTTTCCGACCATGGCTCTATTACTAAATTTCCGTCTGACACCTAATTCTAAAAACCATTAATTTCCTCATAATCAGTAAATGATTGATTGATTTTAAATGAGGGGATTGTGGTTATTTTTCTTTCAATTTAAAGAAAATTTTGTTCTTAAATATTTTTTCTCTCATTAATCTCGGATTTGTGCTGAAAGTTGGTGACATCCCAACAGAAATCCATCTTCTGGGTCTAACTTTGCCTTCCTTGGATGAACAGACACAAAATACTTCAGCAAAAAGCCCTCTGGGTCAGTGTCTTGTAACTGCTGTGCAAGTTAGAATTTCAATATGCTCCCACCCACTGCATTAAACATGTTAACACTAACTTAACTGTTATTCTTCATGCAGATGGCATCACCAAGTTTTTTTTGTTTTTACAGTCTTGTTTCTATGTAACCATTATACAATCTCATGTATTTACTTTATGCTCCATTACTACAAAAGCTAGTTTTGTGAAGTTTATGCGTCTCTGATGAGGTCATAATAAGCCTGAAATATGTCTCGAGGTATCACATGTTTTGAAATAATTGTTTCAAATTTTTTCGACAAGGGCAACTTGGGGGAGCTGAGGATGAGTCGATTACATTGACCCCAGTACTCAACTGGTACCTATTTTATCAACCCCGAAAGGATGAAAGGCAAAGTCGACCTCGGTGGAATTTGAGCTCAACATAAAGATTGGCGAAATATTACAATGCATAACGATTCTGTCAGTTCATTGCCATATTGAAATAATAAAAATAATTACTTAGCCTACCCCAGTGTTGCATAACTAGCCCATTTAAAAAGTACCTTTGAATTGTCGGGCGACATGTTGTGCTTGAAGAGACCTATTGAGTTAAGTAAAAATAAAATCAAAAATCAAATCATAATCAAATGGAAATTGTAGTTGTGGCTGATGCCAGTGCCACCACTGGCTCCCATGCTGGTGGCACACAATAAGCACCATTCATGTGTGGGTTGTTGCCAGTGCCGCCTGATTAGCTCCCCATGCCCGTAGCACATAAAAATAACCATCCGAACTTGTTTGATGCCAGCCCTCTGTCTCGACTGGCTCCTGTTCCGGTAGCACGTAAAATGCACCATCCGAATGCCAGTACCCGCTGACTGGCCCTCATGCCAGTGGCACGTAAAAAGTACCTACTACATTCTCGGGGTGGTTGGCGTTAGGGAAGGGCATCCAGCTGTAGAAACCTTTCCACATCAGATTGGAGCCTGGAGTGGCCTCCTGGCTTGCCAGTCCTCAGTGAAACCGTCCAACCCATACCAGAACACAAAACAGACGTTAAACGATAATGATGATTATATTTGTTGCAGTTGTCTAACCCATGCTAGCATAGAAAAACGAATGACTAATGTTTCCCACATAAGATATCTTAACACTAACTTAACTATTATTCTACTGGCGTTGGTTTTTACTATCTTTCTAGGTTAGACATTTTATTTTAATCTTCTCAATACATTTCTCTGGAGAATTTGTTATCAAAATTTTCAAGAAACTTATCCTATGCAAGCCTAGCGGTTCATCTCTCATCGGTTTTATGCTATGAAATTTTGTTTTTCTTTTTTTTCCTTCCACTATTTGATTAGCATGATGACCATATCTTCTTCACAAAGTGAAGATTGCATAATAAGTAGTTTGTTTTTATTCCTTTTTAGTTTTACTTCTCAGAGTCAGAAAATAGTTCTGGCTTAAAATGCTACTAAAATTATATAAACATACCTTATGCAGAATTTACCAATCTCCCTCCCTTTCCATTTCTCTCTCTCTCTCTCACACACACACACAAGGAGTGAACAACATTTAGATTACAGCCATCTTCATCATTGTCTTTATTATTTAATGTCTATATTAAACAGCACCATCTGAGTGGGATCACTGCCAGAGCAGCAGTCTCGCTCCTGTGGTGGCACATAAAAAGCACCATTTGAGTGTGATCGTTTCCAGCTTCGCCT
>NC_068984.1:10185557-10186824 GCF_001194135.2 Octopus bimaculoides
ACCATTTTGAGCATGGCCATTGCCAGTACCGCCTGACTGGCCCTTGTGCCAGATTGGAGTTTGGTGTAGCCATCTGGTTCGCCAGTCCTCAGTCAAATCGTCCAACCCATGCTAGCATGGAAAGCGGATGTTAAATGATGATGATGTATGTATATGTATATGTTTGTGTGTCTGTGTTTGTCCCCCCAACCATCGCTTGACAACCGATGCTGGTGTGTTTACGTCCCTGTAACTTAGCGGTTCAATATGAGAAACCGATAGAACAAGTACTAGGCTTACAAAAAATAAGTCCTGGGGTTGGTTTGTTCAACTAAAGGCGGTGCTCCAGCATGGCCACAGTCAAATAACTGAAACAAATAAAAGAATAAAAGAATGATTGTTTTAATTTAGATCACTTTAAAACAGTTTGTATCACAGCAACAAGGGTGGTTGGTCATAGGTGGCATGGCAGCAAAAAAGATAAACTTGTCTGCTGTTTAATTTATTAATCTTCAACTAAAATCTGGATTTAACAAAGTCAGTTCCAACAATAACATTTTTGGAAATAGGACACCCAGACATTTTTTTCCTTCAAAAGTTCAGTAATAATTAACTAATCTTTTTACAATAGTTTTAAATTTCATTAAATTGGTTTTGATATTAATTTTTTTCTTCTTTTTTGCATTATTAATTATGAATTATTTTCCATTTTTGCAGCCAAAAGTTGTCTTCAACCAAGTCCGATGGCTCAACTTACAAGAATACCAAAGCAAAATGCTAATGGCCGACTATGGCATTAATGTACAAAAGAACTGTGTTGCTGACACTGCTAAGAATTCTAGTTCTTTAGCCAAGAGTCTCAGTGAGTTTTATCTTTATTTTTTACCTGTTGTGTGTGATGGAACCTCTTTTTTTTCTTCTTTTTTTTGGCTCTATAGTGGGGTGAAGGCATTTGGCCTAATGGTTAGGGTGTTGCACTCAAAATTGCAAGATAGAGGTTTCAATTCCTGGACTAAGCAGTGCATTGTGTTCTTGAGCAAAACACTTCATTTGATGTTGCTCTGGTTCACTCGACTGTCAGAGAGTAACCCTCTGGACTGGAGTTCTGTTCAAGAGGAATGTCTTGATTTTGGCCATTTATGCAGCATAAATGACCAAAACCGGGCCTGTGAGTCCTAGGATTCAAGGCTTAATTTACTTTTCTTTCTTTCTTGCCCTTTTTTAAAGCCTAGCCAGGCTCATGGGCCTGGTTTCCCAGTTTCTATGGCGTATGTGTTCCCCCCCCCCC
>NC_068984.1:10187160-10188175 GCF_001194135.2 Octopus bimaculoides
TTTTTTTTTTTTTTTAACCCTTTAGCATTCAGCTTTCTCTGTCAAATGTAAAGCTTATTTATTAATTCTGCCTAAGCAAAGGCGGAGGTGTTGTTTTCAGTTGTGTTTGTTTGTCCGTGGACAAAATATCTCAAGAACCACCGGATGGATTCGGATGAAACTTTCAGGGATGTTTGGCCTCATCACTGGCTTGAACTAATTAGATTTTGGGATCAATTCAGCACCGGACAAAGATTCTGGATTATTTTTCTGGTTTTTTTAACTTAATTTTTGAGCGCGGTCAGATTCATTTTTAGTATTCTCGTTTGTGAGAGCAGTCAAATTTATTTCAGATATTCTTATTTTAAAAATCATCTCTGGCTAATTGTTGAGAGGTCGTTAGTTCTGCCTTAGCAGAAGTTTGCACTCTCTGAGTGCTCTTGTTCATATTCTTTTTAATTAATCATGTATTATCTTGTAGCTTCAAGAAATTTGATGAGGTGATTGTTTATACTTAGAATGTCATTGAAAGGTATGTGTGAGAAACCTGACCTGACCAATTTGAATATAAAACAAGCAGAATATTTAGGCTGGATCTGGTCAGTTTAAATGCTAAAGGGTTAATGTTTGACGTTGAATAAAGACTTACCAATTTAATGCTTTTATAAAACCATTATATCAGTCTTTCTATTTTATTTCAAAAATGCTGATATAATACATCTAATCATTGTCTATATAGTGAATTTATCTTATGGTCAATTTTCTTATATGGCGAAATTTCTTATGGTGAATTTTCTGTACATGAATGATGCTATATCTTGCTGCCTATTTGTGAAACCATTTTGTTTATTCTTGCACTAAAGATGAAATAAATGAAGAATGTATGTCTTCTGTTTCCTTTATAGATTGTAAAGAATATGTTGTGAAAGCTCAGATATTGGCTGGTGGCCGTGGTAAAGGTGTATTTCAACCAAATGGCTTTAAAGGAGGTGTCCATTTAACAAAAGAGTAAGTATTATGTGTCACTTTTCAAAGT
>NC_068984.1:10188678-10199528 GCF_001194135.2 Octopus bimaculoides
CCCCTCTCTCTCTCATTCACTCCCTCCCAATGTGTTTTTAGAATCAATGATTTGGAATGGTCAGTTCTCTTCTAAAACAAATTATTAAGCAAGAAAGCTTTCTTCTTCTTCTTCTTCTTCTTCTTCTCCCCCTCTTCTTCTTCTTCCCCTCTTCTTCTTCCCCTCTTCTTCTTCTCCTCCCCCTCTTCTTTTTCTTCTTCTTCTTCTCCTCCTCTTGGATTCACATGAAGTTTTAGGAGAATGTTAAAAACTTAAGACAGTTCTATTTGTCGAAACTGCCTTTCTCCATTGTTTTTGGTGAAGTGAAAATTAATTAGTAATTAAGGAAAGTTTGGAAGTTAGTAATCATTGGTAATCAACTGAAATGAATATTAATTAATAAACAAAGGACATCCAGTATTTATTGGTAGCTGCAGTAGCTTAATAATCATTAGTAAATAAAGTCATCATCACCATTTTCCAATGTCCATCGGTTGGATGGTTTGATGTGGCCTGATGGGGCCAAGGGTTGCATCTGACCCCATTTCTTGTGTATTGTTTCTATGGCTGGTTGCCCTTCTTAAGACCATCCCCTTTTCAGTGTGCACTGTGGGCTTCTTTTTATGGCACCAGCACCAGTGAGGTCACCATGCAGCATGCAAGACTTAACATCCCCTTTGTCTGAGTGGGATTACTGTAGAGAGGTGGGGTAGCTTTGTGCTATGAGACAAGGGGTTAAAATGTAAGAGAAGGGATCAGAACAGAACAGGTTTCTTGCTGTTAAAGAGCTACACAACTATGCGTGTTATTGATGTGAGGGCTGAATACTTCCTACTTGCCTTATGAACTCTTTTCATTTTCACCACACATTGAATTAGACTACAGTGTGATGGTAGGAACCATTCTCTTATGGTACAAGTTAAGCACCTTTCATATGGACCCAATGCTGCTATTATATGAATTTCTGACCCAGTCATGACAAAAGACGATAAAATTGTTTGTCTGCCAGGGTCTACTCCTTTGAGCCACATACTTCTGCACATCTCTCCTTCAAATCTAATGCCAACTGCTGAAGTACCCACTCTGCACACATTTTACGACACCCCAAGCCTAGTAGAAAGCGTAAAGTGATTGTTGGGTTCATCATATACATTGTTGTGAAGGCATGTGGCTTTGAGGTTAAGGATATTTGGCTCACAGTTATAAGATTGTGAGTTCGATTCCTGGTAGTGTGTTGTGTCCTTGGGCAAGATACTTTATTCCATTTTACTCTTGTTCCCTCACCTGGCAAAAAGTAGTCGTACCTGTAATTCAAAAAGGCCAACCTTGTCACATTCTGTGTCACACTGAATCACCATGAGAACTATGTTAAGGGCACACGTGTCTTAGGGAGTGCTCACCCACTTCCACGTTAATTTCATGAGCAGGATGGAACCCTCGTGATCATAACTAAAAGAGTTCCAGTTTTAGTATACTTGGTTACATGCAGTAGTGGACTGGCCGGGTTGCCAGTTTGCCCAATGGCAAGTGGGCCCCTGCGCCATTAGAATCCGTATATGGGGGCCCATGTTAGTATCTAAGGGGCTTGATAATTTTTTATTCACTCCTGGAAGAACGCATTATTTCAGCATGGCTGTGTTTGTAGACATTTGAAAAGAATGATTTTAACAAAACAAACAAAAATTAAATGATAGCATTGTCGTTTCCCCCTTGTAGTTGTAGGCAGTCCCTCTTGTAGTTGTGGGTGGGCCCCTTAGTCTCCCGGCAACCAATATTTTTAGACCCAGTTTGCCACTGGTTACATGTCTTACCTTTGACCATATTATCTGTTTAATAATTATTTATTTTAAATTAATGTCCAAATATATCCTTTTCATTGCAGTTTAAACAAAGTTGAGGAATTGGTTGGGAAAATGTTAGGTAATAACTTGGTCACCAAACAAACATCAACTTCAGGTGTAAAAGTTACTAAGGTGAGTATATCATTTTCACCTGTGATGCTAATTAATAATAACGTTGTTGATTGCCACCTGGCTAAAGTAGTGGCTTGGTTACTTCACTGCTATTATTCCATTACTACATTGCTGCCCTAGATGGAGCAATTTTTGTTGTGAAAATACAATGACAGTAAATTATGGATTGAATTTGTTTTACAATACCTCAGATCAGTTAATTCTTGCAATAAGGTATCAGAACATTCAATTGTCCTTAGTTGTGTTAACTTTTGAAACCACAAACATATATATACGTATATATCATCATCATCATCGTTTAACGTCCGCCTTCCATACTAGCATTGGTTGGACGATTTGACTGAGGACTGGTGGACCAGGAGGCGACACCAGGCTCCAATCTGATTTGGCAGAGTTTCTACAGCTGGATGCCAACCACTCCGAGAGTGTAGTGGGTGCTTTTAACTTGCCAGTCAGGTGGTACTGGCGATGGCCATGCTCAAAATGGTGTTTTTTACATGCCACCTGCACAGGAGCCAGTTCAGCGGCACTGGCAACGACCTTGCTCGAATGTTTTTTTCACGTGCCACCGGCATAAGTGCCAGTAAGGCGACGCTGGTAATAATCATGCTCAAATGGTGCCTTAGGAATGAGAACCCAGGTTTGAAATTTCCCCAAGACACCTGATAAAGGCTGGAGGGTATATCAGCCGAAACGTTGTATAAACAACAAACAAGATGAGGACAAATATCCGTCAAATGTAAATAATGTGAATAATGTGAATAATGACAAATGTATCTTACTTTTCTCTGGACAGTAAGATGTGACTTGAGATAGCTTGGCTGCTATTTCTAACAGATTCAGTGACCATGTAGTTGTAAGCATACTGCAAAGCATGTAAGGGATGTGTATTAAAGGGGTTTGCTCATTATTAGCATTTATAAGTTAAAAGGCAGCTTGTGGTTAAAGCAAGTACGTGAAGTCTTTAACAGTAAGTCTTTAATGTGGTTTGAGGAAGATTTAGCTGTCATTTCTACGGTTTTCAGAACCCTTCATTGATTTACAACCATAAGAGTGGTATCGTTGCCAGATTGAATGAAAACCAGTAGAGAGGGGTGTTAGAATACACGGAGCTAAGAGCTTTTAATGTGACGGAATCATCAAAGACTTGTAGCTTTAGGATTAGTGTCTTGGCATTAGAGAGAATATTGAAATGGAATTAAAGAATTATAGATTGGATTGGATTCTAAATGACTGAACAACTTAATTGGATATAAGCTTTAATTAAATCAATCAACCAATGCATATTTATTACACGCAAGTGTGATTAATTGGGTCAGTTGCCTGACTTTTTATAATGAGAGGTCAAATTAACGAGTAATTATCTTCTATTGATTTCAGAAGGTGGAGTAGGGGTAGGGGTTTGGCCTCGATTTGCTAAAAGCTTTTCTGAAATAGTTATCACTGGGAATTGAACCCATGTGGTCACTGTACTTCCTTGGAAACTCATTACTGTCTACTCAGTGTTGCTTAGCCAGCTAGAAAGAGCAGTAAAATTGCCCTCATATTGCATCTTACTATCTTGAATTGGAGAAGGGCATATTGGAGGATATGATGTTTTATGTCAGATAAACGATGGGATGGTCATTATTGGAATGTTTTTGATTATAAGTCTGCTCAGATTGGGCTAACCTGGGGATAATCATCATCATATAACATCTGGCTCCCATGCTGCCATGGGTTGGCTGGTTTGACAAGATCTGACAAGCCAACTCATGACATAATGCTCATCATCATCATCATCATTTAATGTCCACTTTCCATGCTGGCATGGGTTGGACGATTTGACTGAGGACTGGTGAACCAGATGGCTGCACCAGACTCCAATCTGATCTGGTAGAGTTTCTACAGCTGGATGCCCTTCCTAATGCCAACCACTCTGAGAGTGTAATGGGTGTTTTTACATGCCAGTCAGGCGGTACTGGCAACGGCCACGCTCAAAATGGTGTTTTTTACGTGCCACCTGCATAGGAGCCAGTTCAGCGGTACTGGCAATGACCTTGCTCGAATGTTTTCTAACGTGCCACCAGCACAAGTGCCAGTAAGGCGACACTGGTAACAATCACACTCAAATGGTGCTATTTACGTGCCACTGGCATGGAAGCCAAACAGCTGCTCTGGCAATGATCACGCTCGGATGGTGCTGTTAGCGCTCCACTGGCATAGGTGCCAGTCATCGAATTTGGTTCAATCACGATTTCGATCATCATCATGTAACATCTGACTCCCATGCTGCCATGGGTTGGCTGGTTTGACAAGATCTGAGAAGCCAACCCATGACATAATGCTCCAGTGTCCTAATTCGGCAAGGTTTCTATGGCTGGATGCTCTTCCTAATATGAACCACTTTACATTATGTACTCAGTGATCTTTTTTAATCCTGACAGCTGCACTTTTGAATGTTGGATCATAACTTGCAAGGCTAAGGGCCTATAGTGCCCCCTATAACTAAGGGGTCACTCGAATAGAAGAGAGAGTATACAATGATCCTGGGCAGGGTGATGAGGGAGGGTAAGTTAGATGATAGGAATAGAATTACAGTTGTGATAGGATTGTAGTGGAGAGAGTAACAGAATCATAGAGTAGTCACTAAATGAAAGCTAAAGAACAACATAGGCACCGATCTCACTTTGAGACTGATTAACTTGTTTAAGGAGAGTTTTTTAAATTATTTCCTGGTTTGTTCACTTTGCATAACATCTGTTTTTCCATGGTAGCATGGGTTAGATGGAAAGTAGTTACTGCAGGATTTTTACAGCCTGATGCTTTTCAAATAAGGGATATCTATTTTTTTTTATTGTAGAGGAATTTAAAAGCACAGAGCTAATGGATGATTTGTTGATTGGAAATCTCATTGCAGGTCAGCCACAAAGAGTGAGGTCATTATTTGTAGCCAAAGCCTAGTGTAGTTTGCAAGCATATACACACGTGTGTATGTATTTCTGTTCCTTCTTCTCCAACTGGGTCATCCTTGTATCTCTTCTACAACAAGGCACTTACCTCTATGCCTTTATCATTCTTTTAACCTCTCATCAACTGGCACAAAGCCACCTTCCTCAATACTTCCCCCCATTCAAGGGGACTTTATCTTGCAAGTTACTAGCACCCAGTACACTCTGTAAGGTAGTTGGTGTTAGGAAGGGCATCCAGCCATAGAAACAGTGTCAAAACAGACAATTGGGCTTGGCACAGTCCTCTGGTTTCCCGGCTCTTGTCAAACTGTCCAACCCATGTCAGCATGGAAAACAGACATTAAATGATGATGATGGTGTAATAAAGAAGAAAGTTGGATTTGGAGGATCAAATGGAACTTATTGCAAATGCTGCAGCTGAGGAACGGGTTATCGGCGCATATGTTAATCAAATCAATATTTAATTTAGCATGACTCCTCCTCTGAAAATTCAGGATACACAAACAGTAATATTTCCACTGTGGCAAATATAAATAAAAACAGGAGATGCGAGAGGTATCTGTATAGAGTTATGAAACAGCTGTAACCATACAGAAATATTAAATTTCCTTCTGCCTCTTATATCACTCAGTTCTTACACACACACACACACACACACATGCATGCACGCACGCACACATGCACGCACGCACGCACGCACACACACACACACCTATAGTGGGTTTCTTTCAGTTTTTGTCTACTGCTCAGCAGTTTGGCAAAAGAGACCAATAGAATAAGTACCAGGCTTTTTTTATTAAAAAAAAAGAAGGTACTGCCGTTGATTCAATTGATTAAAAATTGTTGAAGGCTGTGCCCCAGCATGGCCACATTGTGATGAGTGAAACGAGTAAAAGGTAAAAGATATAATGGTGCCTCCTTTTTCTTGTTGCAGGTAATGATTGCTGAAGCTTTGGATATTTCTCGTGAGGCCTACCTAGCAATCCTGATGGACAGAAAATACGGAGGACCTGTGATAGTCGGTAGCCCCTGTGGTGGCATGGACATTGAAGAGGTTGCTGCCAAATCACCCGAAGCCATTTTTACGGTAATTTAATATTGTTTTGTTTTCATTGGTTTCTTTTGTATTTTGTTTGCGTTGAACCCATACATCTTCAGCTTGTCTACACCACCACCACCATCATTTTTTTGGTATCCACTTTTCCATAATTTCATTGGACAGAAGGAATTTATTGAGGCAAATTTTTTACAGCTGGATGCCCGTCCTGTTGCCAACCCTCAACTATTTCCAAAGAAGGTAACATTTCCCCATGGCTGGACATGTTGCTCACAGAAGACTAGAAATCAACGACACCACCTCTATGACAGTGGCACTCATTTACAACTATCATATGATGTCATGTGAAGATATACACATACATTTATTACATATATATACATCTTATATATATATATATATATATCGTTGCCAGTACCGCCTGACTGGCCTTTGTGCTGGTGGCACGTAAAAGCACCCACTACACTCTCTGAGTGGTTGGCGTTAGGAAGGGCATCCAGCTGTAGAAACTCTGCCAGATCAGATTGGAGCCTGGTGTAGCCATCTGGTTTCACCAGTCCTCAGTCAAATCGTCCAACCCATGCTAGCATGGAAAGCGGACGTTAAACGACAACGACCACCGGCCCAAGTGCCAGTAAGGCTATGCTGGTAACGATCACGCTCAAATGGTGCTATTTACGTGCCACTGGCATGGAAGCCAGACAGCTGCTCTGGCAACGATCATGCTCGGACAGTACTCTCAGCGCTCCACTGGCACAGGTGCCATCACGATTTTGCTTTCACTTGCCCCAATGTAACTACTACTAAATGTGTTGAGTGCCTTTTCTTTCTTTTGACTGTTCAATTTCATTCACAAAGACAAAGTTGATCCAAGACAATGGTAAAAGACACATACCCCAAGAATTCCACACTGTGGGATTGAGACTGGAACCTGATCATATCATTAGAACACTGGACATTTCAGTATTTGTCCTGGCTGTTGACATTCTAAGTTCAAATCTCATTGAGGCCGAGTTCATCTTTCATCCTTCTGGGGTCAATCTAATAGGCTATGTCCCTGGACCATATTTGAAGTCCTGTGTCTTGTGTAATGTCTGTAAATTATATTTCGTATCAATAAGTAAGGGATGTCTGTTCTGTCTTATTTTTCAGGAACCAATCGATATCTTTACTGGGATTTCTAAGAAACAAGCTCTCAAGATGGCTTCCAACCTTGGTTTCAAAAGTAATTTGCATGAAGAAGTGAGCGATTACACTGATACTCTTTATATCATCACCATCACTAGTGTAACTCATCATCACTGTAACCATCATCATCATCATCATCATCATCATCACCATCACTATAGCCATCATCATTACCATCATCATCATTCACCATCCTAATCATCACCATCATCATCACCATCATTATCACCACCATTATCACAATGGCCATCATCACCATCACTACAGCCATCATCATCACCATCATCAACCATCCACATCATCACCATCATCACTATAGCCATCATCATCATCATCAATACCACCACCATTGCCACCCCTAAAATGTTATGTTTTGATCATTTAGCCAAGAATGTTCCTCGTTGCAGGCTGCCAACCAAATCTGCTGTTTGTACAACCTGTTTCAAAATGTCGATGCCACCCAAGTAGAGGTGAACCCTTTTGGGGAAACTAATGATGGCAAAGGTAAGTCAAGATGGTTGGTCAGTTGGTCAGTTGGTTGGTCAGTTGGTTGGGCTGGCCTGGGCAGAGTTGGGCAGTTTAAAGTCTAAATAACCTGTGGTTGTCTTGTTATTTATTGTTGATCGTTTGCCCTAATCAGCTTTTAAAGGTAGGGATATAGTAGATAAAACATTGTTCTTGAACCCTATGGACTAATAAGGGTCAGTTTCCCAGTTTCTGTGGCGTATATTATATATTTACACCCTGGACAGGACGCTGCTCGATTGCAGGATGACTCATTTTTGCCAGCTGAGTGGACTCCAGAACACAATGCGTCACCTAGTCTAGGAATTGAAACCACAATCTTATGATTACAACACTCCCCCTGAATAGGATGCTAGTCTGTCGCAGGGTTAATTTCCCAGTTTTTGCTGGGGCCTATTTACGGCTGAGTGGACTGGAACAACGTAAAATGGAGTGTTTTGCTGAAGAACACAATGCATTGCCCGGTCCAGGAATTGAAACCACAACCTTACAGTCATGAGTCCAAAACCCTAAGCACCAAGCCATGTTGCCTCCACGAGAACAGATATATAATCAAAGACTTTCTAGCTTGTTTTTTTAGTATATTAACACGTTGGCCCCCTGAGCCTCATTTTACGTTTTATCTCAGGGTCCCAACACAATATCTTAATTGAATTTGACACGAACAACATAATATTTTTACATTATGCCATGCAAGGATCACATAGGTAGTGTTGGATACAAAGGGTTGTGTGGTACCCTAGTTCATATCACATCCTAGATACCATACAACCTAGCCGTGGTCAATTTAAAATTTGGGAAATTTCTATTGGAAGATCTCGAAATCTTTTCAAAAACAACTATTTTGGTTTCCATGGCAAGTAAAATATTTTTCATTCCCTCCTGTTTCTATTGGAAAATCTACCAATTTTTTTCAAAAAAAAGCAATTTTTGTTTCAATGGCAAATAAAATTTTCTCAATACTCAATCTTTTGTTTTACCTCATTTTGTGGTGAAATCAGAAGAAAACGAAAAAAAAAAAAATGAAAAAAAAATCTATAAAAAATTGTTCTCTTGGTGTAACAAAAGCACAAATCAAAGCAATTGGAGCATTCCAGCTCTCGGAAAGCTCATAGGAAAGAAATTAAAAAAACGACCCACTGGTAGGTCGTGCAGGACTTGCTAACATACCACCACAACCCACCAGCAAGGACATATGGCAGCCAACATGTTAAGGGCCACATTGTCCAATCTAACTCTCATTTCTTCTTTTAAGACTAGAGAAGGTGAGTTAAGGAAAATTAGGTTGCTATTTTTAGCAGATCAACTGATTATACAGTGGCTCTTTCTTGGCTTTGGTGGCCTTCTGGTAAATATATTTGTTAGCAGACACATAGTAGTGATGTGTGGAAGGGGCAAATTGACTGGTGGAGGAGGAGACTGAAAATAGTCGCCATTCATTGAAATGATATGATTTTAGAAAATTACTATTTGTAAATCTCAAAACGAGAGATATTCAGCAACAGTACTTTGTAGTAAAGATTGTTTACCAACATAACATGGCAGTCCTGGTTTAGGATGAACATCTCTTGTGAGATTTAAAAATAGTAATTTTCTAATTTATAGATAAGTGACTAATTGTCATTTTGAAAACTATATATTTCGAACGGGAATTTGGCAGTGCCACCTCTAGGCGAACAATTATTCTGTGCTGATGAAGGGAAATAACCCAGAAATCGCGATAGACAGCTATTGTTTTGAGCTGAGTGGGGGTGCTAGATTCCCTTGTTTGAAAATATAAGGACGCAGATCATGTTGTATAGCCAGTAGGAGATGATGTCTCCTGGGGCTAAATTACAGTAACATTTGTCCTAAACTAGGACTGCCATGTTATGTTGGCAAACAATCTTTACTCCAATCGTATGATTCGTTTGCTATCTTCCATAAAAGCATGTCTGACCATTGAGCTACATATAGTTCAAAGGACTTAGGGTTGGTGACAGGAAGAGCATCTGGCTGTGGAAAAGTGTGCTTCAGCAAGTTTTGCCTGATCCATGCAAGCATGGAAAAGTGGATGTTAAAATGATGAGGATGATGATTGTTCACAGTTGCAAAGTGAACTTCTTAATCACACGGCTGTACCTAATTAAATTCTAATTTTTTGTTTCAAATTTTGAATGAATGTTTTAAAATCAAAAGAAATTTTATTTTTTTGTCTTGTTGCAGTTGTTTGTTTTGATGCTAAGATCAGTTTCGATGACAATGCTGTATTCCGCCAGAAGTCTATATTTGCAATGGAGGACACAACTGAACAAGATCCGAGAGAGGTCGAAGCTGCTAAATTTAACTTAAACTATATCGGCATGGATGGCAACATTGCCTGTCTTGGTAAGAGAGAGAGTTTCTTCTGTTCCTATCGCCTTCCTTAATCTTCTCCTTTGATCCTTTTGATACCAACCTACTCAAAACCATCCCTAGTTCATCATCATCATCATCATTCAGACATGATTAGTAATTTGAAATCAAGGAATGTAAAGAGTTCATATATAGATATAGATTATACATAAAATTTTGTGTGGCTGTGTGGTGAGACGTTTCTTTCCCAACCACATGGTCCTGGGTTCAGTCTCACTACATGACACCTTGGGCAAGTGTCTTCTGCTATAACCTCAGGCTGACCAAAGCCTTGTCAGTGGATTTGGTAGATAGAAAGTGAAAGAAGCTAATTTATACATACATACATATATATATATATGTATATATATATATATATGTATTTGTGTCTGTGTGTGTGTCTTTGTGTCTGTGCTTGTCTCCCACCATCATCTGACAACTGGTGTTGGTGTGTTTACATCGCTGTAACTTAGTGGTTTGGCAAAAGAGACTGATAGAATAAGTTGCCAAGCTTCGAAAAAAAAATAAATGCGGGAGTGGCAGTGTGGTAAGTAGCTTGCTTACCAACCACATGGTTCTGGGTTCAGTCCCATTGCGTGGCACCTTGGGCAAGTGTCTTCTACTATAGCCTCGGGCCTACCAAAGCCTTGTGAGTGGATTTGGTAGACGGAAACTGAAAGAAGCCCGTCATATTTCATCATCATCATCATCATCATCGTTTAACGTCCGCTTTCCATGCTAGCATGGGTTGGACGATTTGACTGAGGACTGGTGAAACCGGATGGCAACACCAGGCTCCAGTCT
>NC_068984.1:10201999-10213505 GCF_001194135.2 Octopus bimaculoides
GGCACATAAAAGACACCATTTCGAGCGTGGCCGTTTTCGTGCGGGTGACACGTAAAAGCACCCACTACACTCTCTGAGTGGTTGGCGTTAGGAAGGGCATCCAGCTGTAGAAACTCTGCCAAATTAGACTGGAGCCTGGTGTTGCCATCCGGTTTCACCAGTCCTCAGTCAAATCGTCCAACCCATGCTAGCATGGAAAGCGGACGTTAAACGATGGTGATGATGATGTGTGTGCGTGTGTATATGTTTGTATGTCTGTGTTTGTTTTCCCAACATCGCTTGACAACCATCGCTTGAACTTAGCGGTTCGGCAAAAGAGACCGATAGAATAAGTACTAGGCTTCCAAAGAATAAGTCCTGGGGTCGATTTGTTCGACTAAAGGTGGTGCTCCAGCATGACCGCAGTCAAATGACTGAAACAAGTAAAAGAGTAAAGAGTAAATACCAGAGTTGATTCATTTAACTAAAAATTCTTCAAGATGGTGCCCCAGCATGACCACAATCTAATGACTGAGCAAATAAAAGGATAAAAGATATATAGAATGCTGATCATGGCTCTTCTTCTCCCAGATCGATCGCTGCGGTTTGACTTCTGTTGTGTTGACTAGGACAGAGAGAAAGAAAAAAAAAAAGAAGCAATAAAATTGATTCTCTTTTTCTCTCTCATCAAGAATTTTTGATCATCTGTATCACAGTATATCAGGAATCTAGGCTCATCGTAACCATATTAGGCCAGTTAATTAATAGCATTGTAACAGACATTGTAATAATGAAGTCTTGCTAATTATATTATCTCTCCTGTTTTCTAGACATATTTCTGTACATGTTTAATTATCAACCGATTTCTGCATTTCAAATGATTCCAGCAAAGGTTTTAGTCTACAACGTTTGTGCATTGGGTGTTTGCTCATATAACAGATCTGCCAATTTCCGTTATATCTGAAGTAAATAACTAAATTTATGTTATATAAGTACATGCTAACGAACAAGAAAGAGGAACTTGTCTGTGGTTTAGCAGTTCTGGAACTTTCTATGTAAATCCGAGAAATATTTTGTGACTTGTCTTCACGACTTTGAGTGTGTTCGTGTGGCAAGTTATCAAATCTTTTATTTGATTCAGTCATTAGACTGTGGCCATGCTGGGGCACCACTTTGTAGGATTTAGTTGAACAAATCCACTCCTGTACTTATTTTTTTAAAGTCTGATACTTGTGAGTCATATTTTTTTTTTCTTTTCTGCAAACCATTAAGTTACACGAACGTAAACAAACCAAGATTGGTTCTCAAGCAGTGTGGACACACACACACACGTAAGAATTTAGAAACTTCAAGAGGCATTTAATAATTCACTTTTGTTGGTGGAGCTTGAAGTAGACAAAGCTATAAGTGGTAACATGTAGGATATTGGGTTAAAAAAAATTGAAGGTTGCCCATGCTAGAATATCTGTTATATTTACAGAAGATGTGGGATTGTGACTTACAGGCAGCCTTCAACTTTTTCTATCCAAGGTTTTTGTAACCCAGTATTTACGTACAATTTATAGCTTTATCATCTTTGAGTTCCACTAATAAAAAGAACCCCAATTGTATGTATATATATATATATAATCATCATTGTTTAACCCTTTTGATACCAACCCGACTGAAACCACCTCTGGCTCTATAATACAAATGTCTTGTTTTCAAAAGTTCTGAATTAAAATCTTCCATCAAACCTTAGTTACAATTTATGTTCCTAACACTGGCTTAATGATAACTAAGTTATTTTACTAAATTCTTTGTTATATTTAAAGTAATTGAAAGAAACAGAACATTTCAACAGAAATATGGTAACAAAAGGGTTAACAAATAATAAATTTAACTGTTTGATACCAACCCAACTGAAACCACCTCTGGCTCTGTAGTACAAATGTCTTGTTTTCATAAGTTTTGAATTAAAATCTTCCACCAAACCTTAGTCTCAATTTATCTTCCTAACACTAGCTGAATGATAATTAAGTTATTTTACAAAATTCTTTGTTATATTTAAAATTAATTGAAAGAAACACAGAGCATCTCCACTGAAATATGGTAACAAAAGGGTTAATATCTGTTCTCGATGCGGGTATGGGTTGGACAGTTTGACAGGAACTGGCCAGATGGAGACCTGTACCAGGCTTCGACTGTCTGTTTTAGCTTGGTTTTTACAGTTGGATGCCTTTCCTAATGCTAACTACTGGGTGCTTTTTACATGTGTACTGGGTGCTTTTTACATGACACCAGCACAGATGCTTTTAGTGACACTGTCATATATATACATGTATGCACGGCTTCCCCATAGTTTCCTTCAACCAAATTCACTCACAAGGCATTGGTTAGCCAGGGCTCATGCAGAAGACACTTGTCCAGTGGGGTTGAAACCCAAACCACATGGTTGCAAAGTGAGCTTCTTGACCACATACCCATACCTACACCTGTGCATTTATTTCGAGACTGTTCAATCCAGTGGAATCTATTTATGACACTTCACTTAAATGTCTTAAATGTCAAGAACTGACAGAGAAAACAGCTTCTGAATTATATTCTGTAAATCATAACAAGCAATAAGTCTGGCTTTGTTTCTTCAAATGCGAAGGAAGCTTCTTGAAAATATTGGTGACTGACTGTTGTTGTTGTTGTTGTTGGTGTTGCTGTTGTTCTTTATAGCCTCACTTAAGAGGAAGAAGTTGCATCGCACATCTTTGTTATTATTGTCTATAATATCATTTAGCGCTGAGAAACTGCATCAGACATCTCTTGGATTTGCTGTAAATGTGGCTGTTGTTGATGGTGTTTTAGAATGACTACATGAAATGTTGCATTTGCCAAATATCGGTTGCCACATCATTTAACCAGCAATGGAAGAGATTTTACTCAATCGTTTTATCAACAGTCTTTAATATTCCACTTAACATATAAAATGGTGACCTGGCAGAATTGTTACAGTAGTAAGCAAAATGCTTATTGTGGCATTGCATTTGTCTTTATGTTCTGCGTTCAAATTCTGCTGTGGTCGACTTTGCCTTTCATCCATTCAGGGTAAAAAAAATGAGCACCAGTTGAGCATTGCTGGCCTTGTGCCAACATTTGAAACCAGTATTTTACCTTATATGAGAAACTTGTTTTATTTGATTTAATTTCAAGGTGGCGAGCTGGCAGAATCGTTAGCATACTGGGCGGAATGCTTAGCTGTATTTTGTCTGCCATTACGTTCTGAGTTCAAATTCCGCCGAGGTCGACTTTGCCTTTCATCCTTTCAGGGTCAGTTAAATAAGTACCAGTTACATACTGGTGTCGATGCCAAATTTCCTGTAATTACCCATTGTAGCAAACCCATTCTTCCAAAGTCACCCATCAAATGGTGAACAGCCCTCCAGTTTTTACTAATTTGCATGGAATGAACATTTCTTTTCCCCTTTCTCTCTCTCTGTTTCAGTAAATGGTGCTGGGTTGGCAATGGCAACCATGGATATAATTAAGCTGTATGGTGGAGAACCAGCAAATTTTCTGGATTGTGGTGGCACTGTTACAGAGAAGCAAGTCTTTGAAGCATTTAAGCTGTTAACTGAAGACTCACAAGTAAGTATTTCAATAGTTTTGAAACTTATGGCCATATCACGCTGAGAGCACCGGTTCTCATACGATCACCAAAGTTAAGGAATGTCGAGTCGAGTGAGTACATAGATGGGTGACTGCTTGGGAACCCTAGGTGCTGTAAGCGTCACACACTTTTACTCCTGTGCTGGTGGCATGTAAAAAAACACCATTTGAGCATGGCCATTGCCAGTACCCCCGGACTGGCCCTCGTGCTGGTGGCACGTAAAAAGCACCCATTACACTCTCGGAGTGGTTAGTGTTAGGAAGGGCATCCAGCTGTAGAAACTCTGCCATGGAAACAATGATGATGATGATGGTAGGCACAGGCACGATTGCTTTCAAACTGCAGGCTTTAGGGTTCAGTCCCACTGTGTGACACTTTGGGCAAATGTCTTCTTGAGAACTGGGCCAGCTTTGTTAGTGAATTTGGTGAATAGAAATTGAAACAAGTCCATTGTGTCATCATCATTGTTGTTTAATGTCCGCTTTCCATGCTGGCATGGGTTGGACGCTTTCACTGGCAAGCCAGGAGGCTGCACCAGGCTCCAATCCGATCTGACAAGGTTTCTACAGCTGGATGCCCATCCTAACGCCAACCACTTTGTGAGTGTAGTGGGTGGTTTTTACGTGCCACCAGCACAGGAGCCAGGCAAGCGGCACTGCATCAGTCACACTAAGATGATGCTTTTTACATGCCACTGGCACAGGTGCCAGTCAGGCAGCACTAGCATCGGCCATGCTCGAATGGTGCTTTTTATGTGCCACCAGTGTGTGTATGTGTGTGTTTGCGTTCGTATGTGTGTGTGTGTGTTCGCATTTGTGTGTGTGTGTGTGTGTGTGTGTGTGTGTTAGTCTCTGTGTATGTGTGTGTTCGCGTTCGCATTTGTGTGTGTGTGTGTGTGTGTGATAGTCAGGTTAGTCTCTTGCTACTCTCAGTCTCACCTGTCGGTACATAGGATCTTAGGTCAGTTGTGACTGGGAAATTGGGGTTTGCACATTTATGCATAGTTTTTTAGTTGTAGGTTGTGATGAGGGGGCACAGAATATAAGTGGTGAAAAAGGAGGAAAGCAAGAGGGGAAAAAAATGAAAAGGAAATAGAATAATAGAAAGAAAGTGAAAAAGACAAAGAGTAAATAGGTAGAAGAGGAGGAAAAAGAAGAGGAAAAATTAGTAAAGGAAAGAAAAGAAGAAAAGGAAAAAATAGGGAAAAAAATGAGAAAGGAAATGAAGAGGGAGCAGGTGTTTGAATAAAATAATTTGGAATGGCAGATAATGAACAATTAAAAGTAATGAATGGAAATTATAAATAACATGACAGTTATAATGGGAGGTGGTGGGGGCTTAATTAGAGGAATGGGGAAAATAGCAAAGTGGTAAAGAAAATGTAGAATAATAGAAAAATTTATGGGGATGGATGAAGATTGAGAGGTGTATGAATAAAGTATTGAAAATTACTGGAAAAACAAGAAAAATGAAATCATAAGAATCAGGTTACTGTGTTGGAGGAATGGTCAATAATTCAAGTGAAATAAAGCAAAATTGAATAAATGAAATAAGATAAGAAAGAAGGGGTAAGGGTTAGTGACAGGAAAGGTATCCAGTTGTAAAAGAAATATCCTCCTGATAGTATATTTGTGTAACCCACAGAAAGTGGGTCCTGCAAATATTATTCTACAAGATATAGAATTAGGTGGGATTTTCTGTTCACAATAATGAAAACTAGAATGAAATGAAAGTTCATACAAAAAAAAAAAACTAATCATGAATGGAAATGGATGAAAGAATATTCAGAACAAGAAATATAATTAGGAAATTCTTCCAGTACGAATTCATGATAATTGCTAAATTGTTTAGACCCTTTTGAAACCAACCTGTCTGATACCAATCCTGGTTCTATGATACAAACTTCCTGTTTTAACCCTTTCGTTACCATATTTCTGTTGAGATGCTCTGGGTTTCTTTCAATTAATTTTAAATATTACAAAGAATTTAGTAAAATAACTTAGTTATCATTAAGCTAGTGTTAGGAACATAAATTGTGGCTAAGATTTGGTGGAAGATTTTAATTCAGAACTTATGAAAACAAGACATTTTTACAGAGCCAGAGGCAGTTTCAGTCGGGTTGGTATCGAAAGGGTTAAATTAATCATTTGTTAACCCTTTTGTTACCATATTTCTGTTGAGATGCTCTGTTTCTTTCAATTAATTTTAAATATAACAAAGAATTTAGTAAAATAACTTAATTATCATTAAGCTGGTGTTAGGAACATAAATTGTGACTAAGGTTTGGTGGAAGATTTTAATTCAGAAATTATGAAAACAAGACATTTGTACTACAGAGCCAGAGGTGGTTTCAGTTGAGCTGGTATTGAAAGGGTTAAAATTGATCTTAATTAAAACCTTTCCATCAAAATTTAGTGTTAATTAATCAGCTTAATAATGACGAAGTTATTTTACTAAAGTCTTCAATATTTTCAAAATGAATAGAAATAGAGGCAGGTATTTCAACAGAAATATGGTAACAAGAAGATTAAAGTGATCTGAAGTCTTATCAAAGACTCATTAATTTATAGTCTAAACACCATCTTAGTATTTGAGAAATTAATTTTCCTAAAATCTTCATTATTTTCAAAATTAATGTCTGAAGTTGAATGTTCATATTAAAAGGTGCAGGAGTGATTGGCAAAGATTACTGTTGCAGGGAAACAGATTTCTGCCAATATTCAATTTTCCATTTCTTCTATAATGTTGTTGCCAAGAAAATCTGTTCAGAGCACTTCTCTTCTGATTGGTCTATTAATTACACTATTTTCAACCAATGAAATTTTCTGTATAACTATATTATCCTGGCTTAAAGGCCAAATTTCATGCATGACATTTACCAAAATGATGACAGTCATGCATGGAATTCTCTGTTTTAATGATATTCATTTATTTACCAAAGAACTAATCAGTCCATTCCATGAATTTGACATCCTTTGTTTGAAGTTTATTCTTAGACCTGTTTATCCACCGTATCACATGACTTTCAAATGTGTTCCAGGTGTGTTACATTTATGTTTATTTCCTTTTAACCAGGTGAAAGCAATTCTTGTGAACATCTTTGGTGGTATTGTAAACTGTGCTACCATTGCCAATGGTATAACTAATGCTTGTAAGAGTATGAAATTTGACCTTCCTCTTGTTGTACGACTTGAAGGTAAGCCTTACCTTTGGTATAACACCATTCTAATTCAGTGGTTCTCAACCATTTTTGTTTTTTTATCTATGGCTCATTTTGATTACTATTTCATTCCCCAATAACCATTCAATGTTTAAAAACTAATTTTATAGATACTGCTTTCAAGATTCCTATTTTGTTTGCCACGCTTGCCACTCTTGCATAGGTTTTTAATAAAACTCACTGAGAGAAGATGTTTCTTTGGCCAGAAACATACTGAATTATGTTAAGAGAAAGAAACCTAGCTGTTTCTAGCTATAAATAAATTTAAAGCAACATTTTTTCATGAACCTTTAAGTACTACTGAGGGCCCCAATTTACTATTTTGCTTGCATGGAACCCCAAAAATCTTATGTGGATTTCCAGGGGTCACATGGTTGAGAACCACTGTTCTAATTGCCAATTTTATTATGAAGGTGAGTCAGAAAGTAATGCCATTTTGTTTAGGACAGGTATAATTACCAACACAGGAACATGTATCATTCATCGAAATGAAGCTGGTCCTCTGTGGATCACATCCCTACTTCTCAACATAGTCACCGTTTCTCTCAATAGCAATGTTCCACCTTCGAATGAGAGCATGTGTCCCTGCTCCATAAAATTCTGTTGACTGTTCTTTGAGCCACTTCTTCACTACAGTTTTCACTTCTTCGTCACTGGACTACATTCCCTCTGGCTTTTGCCCCATGAAAGAGAGTTTGAGAGGCAAACATTATTCCAGTGACGAAGAAGTGACAACTGTAGTGAAGAAGTGGCTCAAAGAACAGTCAACAGAATTTTACGGGGCAGGGATACATGCTCTCATTCGAAGGTGGAACATTGCTATTGAGAGAAACAGTGACTATGATGAGAAGTAGGGATGTGATCCACAGAGGACCAGCTTCATTTTGATGTATGATACATGTTCCTGTGTTGGTAATTATACCTGTCCTAAACAAAATGGCATTACTTTTGTGACTCACCCTCGTACAATTGTTTTCTAATCATTGTATTATGCTTCTTTCCTACAATGAATTGTGGGAGTTAGTCTGCACAATAGTTCTTTTGTTTGTTTTCTTTTTTTCTTGTCCTTTCACCTTCAACCCTTTAGCATTCCGATTACTCTGTCAAATGTAATGCTTATTCACATTGTTTTGAATCGATCATGCATTATCTTGTAGCTTTGAGATATCTATGATTCATTATATTATTAAGGTTGACTGAGTAATCTGAATGTTGAAGAGGGCGATTCAAAAGTCGCCATACATAGGAACAATTTATCTTTTTTATAAGAACAGTTTTTTTTTATTTAACAGGCCTATATGCAATAATAAATCTCTGAGCAAGGTATAAACAGTAGCTGCATGTATATTTGTCACTTAAATGTGGCTAACCCTTAAGGGCTGATGCTACTGTAACCCCAAGAAGACATCTCCTTCAGCTGGCTATTGACACACTGTCTGTGCCCTATCAGTATTTGCAAAGGGAAGTCATCCTTCCCATCTCCAGCCTTTGCAAATACTAATAGGGCACAGAAAGTGTGTCAATAGCCAGCTGGAGGAGACGTTTTCTTGGGGCTACAAGCTACAGTAGCATCCACTCTTAAAGGTTAGCCACATTTAAGTGGCAAATATACTTCATGAGGCTCTTGTAAGGTTACCATTGTTTTGAATACACATTGCAATACATTTACCCCACTCATTGTGAACTCATAATTGCACATCTGGTGATATTTGTGCAAAGGAGTTGGTGATGCGTTCCTTCAAATGATTTATGTCTTTTATCTTTCCGCGATACACAATGCCTTTCAAATGCCCCCAAAGATAGAAGTCAAAAGGGGTTATATATATCAGGAACTCTAGAGAATCTTATAAACTGTTTCTTTAAAAAAAAAAAAAAAATTTCCTATGTAAGGAGGCTTTTGAATCACCCTGTATTTTCTCTGTTGCAAACCATCAGTTATTTCTTTCACAAGACACCTACCTCTTCTATTAAAAATTCCCCTCATTGTATCTGTTCATGAAGATCTATCTGATGATAGCTTTTAACTTAAATAACTTTTATTTTGACCACTCGCTCCCTTTCCCCCTCTTTTTTATTATTGAAATTGAAAAGAAATGCAAAATTTCTGACAGCAGTTTATCAGTAAAAATATTCAGAAGAATTCCTGGCTTGCAAGCTACTTGGTATAGCCTTACGAGTGCTAGTGGCCTGAAAAGAAGCCCTTAATATGCACTGTAAAGAAGCCCCTAATATGCACTGTAAAGAAGCCCCTAATATGCTCTGAATAGAAGCCTCTAATATGCACTGTAAAGAAGCCCCTAATATGCACTGAAAAGAAGCCCCTAATATGCACTGTAAAGTGGTTGGCATTAAGATGGGCATCTGACCATAGAAACCATGCTAAAGCTGAAACTATGACATGACACAGCCCTGCAGTTCATCAGATCCTGTCAAACCACCTGACCCATGCCAGTATGGAAAACAGACATTTAACGATGGTGATAGATAAATTTTGCTACGACAACCCCCTCCGCTTTCTCCACCTACTCCTTGCGCTGTATAAATCTATTTGCTTTGTCGGAAAAACCTCGCTTGACTTTTAAGCTACTCTAACATAATGACAATAAATTTAGTTCAAGCTACTTGAACATAATAACAATAAATTCACTTTCAAGCAAAACACCCAAAAAAATCTCAGAACATGACAGTTTGCCTACAATCCGGTTCTGTTATTAATTCTGTGTAATTTGTTCTCTGACATGGAAGCTATTTTAAAGCCTCTAACATTCTTGTCAACAGATTTTGGATTGCTAATTGAAGAACATTTGTTAAAATCAGTGAAATGTGTCATATCAGAAGTGAAGAATGGTTGTAATGTATGGCGCATGCATAAATTGTCAGCCTCATTTTCTCTCTCTCCCTTTCTCTCATTCTTGAACAGTCAAGCTACATTTAGCACTCAATCCATCATCTTTTACTCTCTATGGTGAACCGATCAATTGCCAATTTGTATCTTGGCTGATAAATCAAATTACCGTTTTTAAACAACCATTTTTCTTGAGTTACACCATAATATTTTAACATTTAGATTTACTTTTTATTCTATATTTTTTTTTTCTTACCTCTCTTCTTTGTTATTCAAGTATTTAAAGAAAAACAAAAATGACTTTTACCGAATTTGGTCAATTATCTATTATAACTTTCTTGAACAACATTTCTTTACACTTTTCATTTTTCTGTTAAACCAATTCTTCTGTAACTCTTTCTGAAAGCAGAAAATTGGTAGAAAAAAAAAAGAATGTTTGTATTTTTGTTACTAAAGTTTTCCTTTATCTGAAGAGGATAAAATAAAACAGCCATGTGTTCTGTGAGTAAGTATTTTCCTGGTGGAAAAGGAGAATGTTAGGATTGATTTTGGTTTGAGTATTGAATATTTCCTGCTAAACAAAGCTATTGATGTGTTCAAAGCATCAGGAAAAGTCAGAGAAATTGGTTGGTTATTCTATTATTAATATCCCACCATCAGCTGACGACACTTTCTTACATAAAAAAATTATTGATTTCTTCTCTTTTTTTTTTATTATTAGATATTAGATCAATATTTGGAAGAAAGAGATGCAGTCAGTTGCATCATCGTTAATGGATGTAGACATAATTCTGTACTTAATGAGGTTGGTTAGCAATCAAATAGTTCATAGTTTTGTGGTGACCTCAGCCTTATGTGTGAAAAGCCCATTAGATGGACTGTATTTGATGTTTTGAAACCCTATAAATACCAGGACACTGCCCTTCCTCCTCTAGTTGAGCTACAAAAACTTTTACAGATCTCATTAGATACAAGCATATTACTGGTACTGATTGTAACAATTGCAGAGATGAAAAGACGGTATTATACTGGGTGGAATTTCTAAGTTCATATCTTTTGTGGGCCAACTTTGAATAACATTTTTCAGGGGCTGGGGGTCAGTAAAATAAAGTAACCCTTTACTTGGGTCTCATCAGCTGACTCTTCTGTCTTCCATACAATTTCAGGGTTTTCTTCCAAAATCAAAAAGAAATTAAAACAAAATTTTGTAATTGTGATTATCCTGATTTTAATTATGATGTTTAAGAATTGTGGCTTTGCCAAAATGGTAGCACCAAACTGAATGTGTTGTATTCAACCTTATCCTAATTTCTGAGTTGATCCCTTTTCTAATCACATACTGGGATGTTTCAAATGAATGTAGCTATCACCAACAAATTTAAGGTCTTGCACCAACAGAAAGAAGCCCTTGTCCTGAGTTCAAATTTCATTGGGGTATATATAAGCTAAACACCAGTCAAGTATAGTAATTATTAATTAGGGGTGCACTGAGCAGCAGTGAATGATTATACAGGTGTGTACAATCATGTGACTATATGCACCTGTATTTCAGTCAACACTGCATAGTATGCCTCCAGTTAATTAATTCCAGCTTGATGCATGTCAACAAATGTTCCATTTGTTGTTCTGATATAAAGCACAACTTGTTTTTAGTGGTTAAGAAATGTGAGTTTACCTCTTCATCTGACAACACACATGACGCAGAAATGCATGTGTCCTGTGGTGCAGAGCCACCATGCATACCACAATGGTATATTTTGCATATGTATATATAATCATCAGGTTTTATATAAAGATATATATATATATATATATATATATA
>NC_068984.1:10213524-10217382 GCF_001194135.2 Octopus bimaculoides
TCGTCGTCGTCGTCGTCGTCGTCGTCGTCGCCGTCGTCGTGATGGTGATGGTGATGGTGGTGGTGATGATGATGATGATGATGATGATGATGATGATGATGATGATGATGATGTGCTGGCATGGCATGGCATGTGGGTTAGATGATTTGACTGAAACTGGTAAGCTGTTAAGGCTACACCAGGTTCCAACCTGATTTGGTCTCTATGACTGAATGTTCTTCCTAATGCCAACCACTATATATATATATATATGTGTGTGTGTGTGGAGGTGCGTAGATTAGTGGTTAGGGTGTTTGACTCATGATTGTAGTTTTGATTCCTAAAGTAGATGACGCGTTGTGTTCTTGAGCAAGACACTTCATTTCACGTTGCTCCAGTCCACTCAGCTGGCAAAAATGAGTAATCCTGCGACAGACAGGCATCCCGTCCAGGTGGGGGAATTTATACGCTGTGGAAACTGGGAAACTGACCCTCATGAGTCTAATTGATTTCTGTAGTTATTATTAGTGTATTTTGGTGATTTAAATAAGAGTTTTGACTGTGATTTCCAGCAAGTAAACATACTTAGTATGTCCTTTGATTAATTTTAATCCTTCAGCTCTTTAATGCATTTTTGGGGCCTGCATTCGCCTATATTATTGATTCTGTTATTATCATTTTTAAATTGTTACACTAGATAATAATAGAGTCAATGATATCTTCACAAATTATTTTTTCGTGAATTATTTTTCTCATGAATTATTTACTCCATATTGAAATATATATATATATATATTATCACCAAGGAGAGTTTTTTTCTCAAGACTGTTTCTGTTGTGTATGCCTTTCCATGTCCGAACACATGACCATGTTAAATATAATTGTACGCATCTGTATTACAATTATTATTATCAATTCTCTTCCTTTTTTTTTTCGTCTATTCTCTTTTAGGTACCAATGTAGTCGAAGCTAAAAGAATTTTGAAGGAAAGCAAGTTACCTATTGTTTCGGCTGATAACCTAGATGACGCTGCCCAGAAAGCTGTCCAGTCTTTGTCCTTATAAAAAGAATTTAGTCAGGAAAGGGTTACCTTTAGTTTCTCTTTCGTTGCTGCCTTTGCAGCAATGTTCAAAATCCACGAACATTCCACCTGATTATATATTTTCTCTCACTTCCTCTCTCTCTCTCCCTCTCTTTCTACAGTAATTTTACTGCTGACCTGTTACATATTGAAACACATGCACACGTCATTATTTCTTTTTAATAAAATAATGCTGCATTATTGACTCCTTTCTAAAGATTTTGGGATTAAATGTAAGTTGGCAGACACAGCAAACAACTGGATTAAATGTCTCCTAGGCTTTAATCTTGTGTCTTTTTATTCAGGCCCTGTCATCATGAATTTGTCAATTCAAACCTTTTGGTACCAGCGATATATTGGTGTCAACCATATCTGCTCCCTTACAATAAAAAAAACAAAAGAAAAATTAGTCCTCGTTATTAACTGATGTTTCATTAATTAGAAATCTTCAAGTACAATGATATATTTTATTTCATATTTTGTTGCTTCCATTCTTGTGGGTTGTTAACTGGTGTGGAGACTGGTGGTGGTGGTGGAGGTGATGAGGGGTCTATTTTATGATGGTAAGTTCTAGGAAAACTTAGGTCTGTGATTCACTTTCATTTCATAAAAGAAATTTGCATCACTTGGGTGGTAGATTTCTTTGTAAATGGCATGAACATTGCATATTTCCTGTTTCCACTGCTGTGTAAATTCCGTATGAAATACAGAATTTACTTTTTGAAAGAAAATATTTCTTTTTTATCTTCTTTATTGAAACAAAAGCAACTTTTATAGAAGCATTTTTTTTTATTAGCTTATTTTGCAAAAAAACAAACAAAAAAAAAGACCGAAAAGCCATGTTTGCATTCTTTTATTCTCTTGCACTTACGCTGTGATGTTTACATTTTAAATACCTTGGCCAAATTTGGGGTTTGATAAACAATGTGAAAGGAGAGGATGTTTGTTTGTTTGTCAAATAAGGAGGTGGGAGGTTTTCCATTGATTGCCAAATAAGGATATATATATTGAAGCATTTATGTCTTCAATGGATGCTTAAAGTTTTATTTTATCTTTTCTGTTTTTTTTTTATGTAATATATTTCATGTAAAATGTTTTAATAAAAATATCACATCTCTAAATTCAAGCTGTTAAATAAGAAATTGATCCCACATAAAATATGGCATAAATTTACAATGATACATATCTTTCTATCTCTCTCTATCTGTCTATCTATCCATCCATCCATCTAAAGTAGGAAAATTTCACAGAAGGATCACAATTTAATTAATTTCAGTGCTGTTTCATTTGAAATAAACATCAATAAAACTGTAATTGCATAATTAAGATACATGATTAATATAAATTAATTGAAATTAATTTAGATTGCTCTTAAGGATTATTTTAGTCAATTATGCATATACATGCAAGCTTTTTCCACTTGGAGTTACTGCAATATTATTACACGTTGGAGTTTAACGACCTATAATTGATTGAGTTCTTAATTACTGTGGATTACAGTAGATTATTGATGCTTTATAAATACATACATATATATATATATATATATATATATATATATGATGCATAAGTATATAAAGGAAATGCAAGCTCAATGTATTTTAGTGACTGCCAGTTTCATCCTTTGTTTCTTCAGAAGCTAGCAGTCTTTGGAATATATCAGTCTTTCCAGTCCCAGAAATAAATATTCCTCTACACACAATATTGATTTCTTTTCATATGTGGCAATGTGTATACTCTACTGAAACCTTTTTCATTCACTTTCTTTGTGTGTGTTTATATATATATATATATATAGATGGATATTTATATTTATATATAGTGGTAATGTTTCTTTTTGTGCTCAGTTATAAAAAAAAGCAATTTTACACTAACCTAAAGGGTTACTCTATGCTTTTGTAGAGTACAGGTTTATTAGGGACCCCTTCACAGAGTAACTGCTGCATTTGCTGAGTATATAAGCAGTTTGGCTGCTTGTTTCTCTGGAGATTGTCATAATGATGTGGACGCCTCTGATGAGACCCCAATAAGGCTTGAAAATTGATTTAAGTTGTTCATCATTCTTTTCAGTCTGCAAAGAAATGGCTAAAATTTGCCCTGTTTATAATTATACCATATGTTACATATATATATGTAAAGCTTTTATTTCTGTAGTGAGAAGCATTAGTGATATACTGTGGATAAATATATTTCACGATCAATTAGAATTTGACATGGATACAGCAGCAATTAAAAGAAAAAAAAAGTGTCTTAATAATGATCTTTGATTAGATTTTTGTCCCCCCTCATTTTTTTTCTTAATATCGATATATTTTTATTGCCAAATGATTGAATGAGATAGATTAATTGATCTGCCATCCACTGATTATGTAAGGGATAAATGATTTAGCATCAAATGATTATGTGAGAGATAAACGGTTTACTAAGGGGTTACAAAATAATCCAAGCAGCATGCGACCTCATCAAAACACAATGATTCCTGAAATAGGGTTTACTCTTGTACATTCGATTCTTTCAGGAATTTTAACAATCAGGTGTATTTCTATATTAAGTCACTTTTTTTATGGAAACGTATATTTCTTGAACTTTGTTGTCAGATGAAATAAAAATGATTTTTGTACAACACTGGTTTTTTAATTTTTTTATTTAAAAAGAAATTTTTGCTTTTTGTTTTCATGTTTGTGCTTGCTGTTGAATGTTTAGCCCTAAGTTGTTCTTGTTTGAGTAGATGAAAATGTTTCACACCCTAGCGGTTGAGGGAACCTATGGAAGAGGTAGACCTGGAAAGACATGGGATG
>NC_068984.1:10217392-10219474 GCF_001194135.2 Octopus bimaculoides
TATGGAAGAGGTAGACCTGGAAAGACATGGGATGAGGTGGTGAAGCATGACCTTCGTACATTAGGCCTCACCGAGGCAATCACTTGTGACCGAGACCTTTGGAAATATGCACTGCATTAGAAGACCCGGCAAGCCAAGTGAGACCATAATAAGAGGCCTCTGCCAGGGGTGTAATCAGCCCACTTATGCGTACCTTTCCTTCATTGGACACTAAACTCTGTTTGCAAAGACCTGTTGAGGCAAATGAAATCGATCCAAATTCGACGACTGGCACCCATACCAACCTGTCCTTCATTGGACACTAAACTTGGCTTGCGAAGACCTGTTGGGGCAAGTGAAATCGAAATCATGATTGAACCAAATTCGATGACTGGCACCTGTGCCAGTGGAGCGCTAAGATCACCGTCCGAGTGTGATCATTGCCAGAGCAGCTGTCTGGCTTCCGTGCCAGTGGTACATAAATAGCACCATTTTGAGCGTGGCCGTTGCCAGTACTGCCTGACTGGCCCTCGTGCCAGTGGCACGTAAAAGCACTCACTACACTCTCGGAGTGGTTGGCGCTAGGAAGGGCATTCAGCTGTAGAAACCTTGCCAGATCGGATTGGAGCCAGGTGCAGCCTTCTGGTTCGCCAGTCCTCAGTCAAATCGTCCAACCCATGCCAGCATGGAAAGCAGACATTAAACGATGATGATATGATCAAAGGTGTTCCAGTAGTAACCATCCTCTCTTTTTGCACACAAACTCTTACCTGTCCTTGTAATGTCACCTTCCTCTTCAGTTGCCCTTGTGACAAATTATTATATTATGACAGCGAGATGGCAGAATGATGAGCATGCTGGAAGAAAATGCTGAGTGACGTTATGTTCTGAGTTCAAATTTCATCGAGGTAGACTTTGCCTTTCATCCTTTCAGGGTCGATAAAATAAGTACCAGTTGAATGCTGGGGTCGATCTAATCGACTTATCCACTTCCTTAAAATTACTGTCCATGTCCCAAAATTTGAAATCAGTACTTTTAATATTTAATACGGAGAAGGCAGAATCATTACCATGCCAGCAAAATGCTTCATGGCAAATTCTGTCTTTCCATTCTGTGTTCAAGTTCCGCCAAGGTTGTCTTTGCTTTTCATCCTTTCAGGGTCAATAAAATAAGTACCAGTTAAACACCAGTGCTATTGACTGGGTCCTCCCCACCAAATTTCCAACTTTGTGTCTTAAGTAGAAAGATTATTGTTGTTATTATTAAGGCAGCAGGCTGGCAGAATTGTTAGCATTCCGGACAAAATACTTGGCAGCATTTTGTCTGTCTTTATGTTATGAGTTCAAATTCTGCCGAGGTCGAATTTGCCTTTCATCCTTTTCGGGGTTGATAAGATTATTGACAGTGATTTCGAAGTTTTGGCCAAGATTAACTTCAATGCATCGCAATCAAATTCTATACTTTTGTTGAGCACAAATTTATTCTTAAACAGGAATATTATTGACAGTACCAGTTGAGCACTGGGGTTGAAATTGCTGGCCTTGTGCCAAAATTTGAAACCATTATTATTATTATCATTAAGGCGGTGAGCTGGTAGAACCGTTAGCATGCCGGATGAAATGTTTAGTGGTATTTTGTCTGTTTTCACGTTCTGAGTTCAAATTCCACCGAAGTCAACTGTGCCTTTCATCCTTTCGGAATCGATAAATTAAGTACCAGTTGAGTGCTGGGGTCGATGTAATTGACTGTCCCCCTTTCCCCAAATTCCAGGCCTTGCACTTATAGCGAAGGTGGAGGTATTGTTTCAGTTATGTTTGTTTGTTTGTTTGTCCGTGGACAAGATATCTCAAGAACCACTGGATGGATTTGGATGAAACTTTCAGCGATGCTTGGCCTCGTGACTGGCACGAACCGATTAGATTTTGGGATCGATCCAGTACCAGACAAGGATTCTGGATTATTTTTCCTGTTTTTTTACTTAATTTTTGAGAGCGGTTGGGTTCATTTTTAGTATTCTCGTTTGTGAGAGCATTCAAGTTTATTTCAGATATCCTCATTTTAAAAATCATCTCTGGCTAATCATTGAGAAGACGTTGGTGTTG
>NC_068984.1:10219484-10221851 GCF_001194135.2 Octopus bimaculoides
AGCGGTTGGGTTCATTTTTAGTATTCTCGTTTGTGAGAGCATTCAAGTTTATTTCAGATATCCTCATTTTAAAAATCATCTCTGGCTAATCATTGAGAAGACGTTGGTGTTGCCGTGGCGGCGGTTTGCGCTCTGTGAGTGTTTTTGTTATTATCATTATTAGAACTAGTGTTAGCACATTTCACAAAAGGTTGATTGACCATGTAGAAGCTCTTTCGTTAACTTGTCTCTTCAAATTGATAAATAGATAAAGCAGTTTAATGGACATACAACCAACTGAGGTTTAGAAATCTAATTTTAAATTATACATACCCCCCCGCTACAAGCAATGGTTAGAAATATTATTGGAGGAGTGATACTGAGACTCATCCAAAACATGGCAGCATAGAAAAACATGGGAAAAGTTCATGATAATGATGGTGGTGGTGGTGGTGTTGGTGCTGCTGCTGCTGCTGTTAATGATAGCGATGGTGGTGGTGATGATGATGATGATGATGATGATGGTGACGTAGCTATATTTGAAATCAATAATATTTCTTTCGCGGCTGCAACAGCTAATAAACTGTACATTCTGCAGCAAAACATTTGATAAATAAACGGTACTCAGTGAGTCCTTTGTAAGCATCATTATTGTTCAGGATGACGATAAATCTATCTCATGGCGTTCGAACATCACAAAATATATATTAGCATTTAATAACTAATAAATATAACGGTGGTATTGGATATTTGAAACTAATGAGATTTCCGTGCATTCTCTATATCAACAGCTAATGTGTGTGTATGCACACACACACACACACACACACACACACACACACACACACACACATATATATATCTATATATGTGCACACACATGCGCATGCATATATCATCAATTTTGTATAACTACATATACAAACAACCATCCTGGTAAAGATGGTAGATCTGATAGTTCCCTGGAAAGCTAACATCAAGGAGGCTTTCCCCAGGAAAGAGAGAAAATACTGTGAGTTGGTTGAACTGTGTGAAAACAATGGATGGAAGGCTATATGCCTTCCTGTAGAGATTGGTGTTACAGGATTTGTTGGAACCAGTGTTCATTCTATGCTCACGAGTCTTGAAATAACTGCAAAACAGAGAAGATCATCATCATCATCATCATCATCGTTTAACGTCCGCTTTCCATGAGTTGGACGATTTGACTGAGGACTGGCAAACCAGAAGGCTACACCAGGCTCCAATCTGATCTGGCAGAGTTTCTACAGCTGGATGCCTTTCCTAATGCCAACCACTCCGAGAGTGTAGTGGGTGCTTTTACGTGCTACCAGCACGAGGGCCAGTCACACAGTACTGGCAATGGCCATGCTCAAAAAGTGTTTTTTACGTGCCACCTGCACGGGAGCCAGTCCAGCGGTACTGGCAACGACCTCACTCGAATGATTTTCTAATGTGCCACCAGCACAAGTGCTAGAAGGTGACACTGGTAACGATTATGCTAAAATGGTGCTATTTACGGGCCACTAGCACGGAAGTCAGACAGCTGCTCTGGCAATGAACATGCTTGGACAGTTAAAAGATGTTTCCATAAAATTGTTGGAAGCCACAGAATAAGCAAACCATTAGATCTGGTTGAACAGAAAGATTGAGAGAAGGAGAGGGAGGCTGAGTGGTGTAGCTAGAACAAGCATTGAGGATGGTAGAAACATCTGGCCTAGAGCCACAATATCTGACTCACCAAAGCTTGTGCAGCTGAGCCGGTGTTTTATCGAGTGTAACTGTGGATGCCTGTGGGCAGCTCTGGTGCTGCAGAGGAAGAGGCTGAAACACCTACAGAGCTGCAGAAGATGGAATATACGAAAATTTATCATTAATCACGACAATTTTTTCGACACCTCTAGCATCGATTTCTCATGGAACACTCAACACACACACGCGCGCGCGCGCACACACACACACACACACACACATACAGGGGTTGGACAAATTAATGGAAACACCTTAAAATTTCAAACAAATTTATTTTAATATGGGGTAGGACCATCTTTGGCAGTAATTACAGCTTGAATTCTTCGAGGTATGGACTCGTACAAAGTTTGAATTGTTTCCAAAGGAATTTTTGTCCATTCTTCAGTTACAACAGCCTCCAGTTCTTGTAGTGATGATGGTGGAGGATATCGACTCCTTACTTGTTTTTCTAAAATGCACCATAAATGTTCAATAATATTGCGTTTCCCTCCAGAAACAGTTCCACAACCACAGGATGAATTTGATAAGATAAAATGCTTAAATAGTCTTGGCTATTAATTCTGCCATGAAGGGAAACCATTGGGCTGGCAGATTTCCAAGATATAGCACCTCAGATAATCACAGATCCCCTTTCAT
>NC_068984.1:10223272-10224495 GCF_001194135.2 Octopus bimaculoides
TATATATATATATATATATATATATATATGTATATATATAAAGAATGGGCCATTGCGCCTCCACACACACACACACACACACACACACACACACACACAGAGTTATTGTTGTTGCTATTACTACTGCTGCTGCTACTAGTGCTCGCGGTGCTACTGAGGCTGGTGTAATGCATTCCGTAAGTTTCATTGTCGTCTGCTTACTAATTGAATTTATTCTTAGTACCTTATAAGCAAAACACCTGTTTGGGTGTGAATGTGTGTGTGTGTGCCTGTATGAATGCGTGCGTATATGTGTGCGTGCCTCTGTGTGTGTTTGTGTGTGTGTGTGTGTGTGTGGTTGTGTATGTGCATGTGTGTATGCGTGACGTGTATAGTTATTTGGGAAATCATAATTGACTGTAACCAGGAATTGAATGTAAAGTTGTTTTTAATCTGGTACCAATGGTCTTTTGTCTGTTCTCATTGTCGTCATAACTGTTATCGTCAGCATCATTGTCATCGTCGTCATCGCATCATCGTCATCGTCATCATCGTCATCATCGTCATCATCGTCATCATCACATGCATCAAAATTTTCATAAATATTAATATTACAAACGAAAAGAAAATGTATACCTTTCTATGTGGTTAGCACAAAAAGACCGTTATACATTCGCATCAAAGAACATCTGAACACGAGAGCCTCCTCCTTCAGAAAACATCTAGACATGCTGGAACACCGATAAAAGCATAAGTCACAATTGAGGCCAATGAAAGAAATTTGGGTAATCTAAGAATTAAGGAAGCTATCCTCATAGACAGACTAGGGCCCCAAGTAAACAACAGGCTGGAGGTTGGCAATCAATATATTATTTAGCTACATCTGAAGGAAAAAAAAGGAAACTGCACGTATAATACATAACTTAGAAGCAGCGCTGCGGATGCGCCAACATACACGAGCTTGAAACAAGGCCACCCTCATGCACTTCTCATGAGGAATTCCGGAAGGAGCTTCGTGATACCACTGCAGAGACTCTTCCGGGGTAAAAAAAAAATTCAGTAACCGTTCGAAAACCGATTATAGCAGTGACTCGATCAATTTCTAGCGATATCTGAAGAAGGAATTTTTATATTCCGAAATATTATTATTATATCAGACTATGGATAATTAAATTATAACAGTTATTATAGACCACTCTGCATTGTTGTGCCATTCATGTCACGTTATATATATATATATATAT
>NC_068984.1:10225470-10226242 GCF_001194135.2 Octopus bimaculoides
ATATATACACCCTTGTGCTTACCTTATACTAGGTATGTATCTAACTTTTGTACGACTCTTACTCTATCTTTTATTCCCCCCTCTCATTTTTCTTCCTTTTTCTCGCTCTCCTTCTCTCGCATTTCTTGGCCTTCTCGTTCTTTAACTCCTACTATTTCCTACTCGTTTATCTCCTCTGTACTTTTCTCTTTGATTTTCTTTCTAAACCTTCGATCCCGCTGCCCCCTCCTCTCCTCCTTCCACGTGACCGGTGTCCGGCCAGCCATGATCTTTCTTTCTTGGCCTGATTGCCGACCGCAAACACCTCTTATGTCCATCTCCTGCGTTCCTGCCTTTAGGCTTTCACCTCATACACGCCAGCTCAATTTGATTCGTTCTCAATTGAAAGACAACTGTTGTTATTTCTTGTTGTTTGTATTCGTAAATGTGTACCATGTACTCCGTTTTTTTGTTTGTTTGTTTTTTTTTTGTCTTTGTTGCCATACACATTCGCTAGCTTTCTTACAAAGGGCTCTAATGCTCTTAGCTTAGACTTTTTGTGGGGCAACCAGATCGAACCATCTCAAGTGTAACTGCCCGAAATAGTCATGACTTCTCATACTTGACTGAGGAAAGAAAGCCACGAATGACCCGTCTTTTTTTGCCTGTCCTTCTAATTGTTATTTCTCTTGTCTGCCTTTGTATCGTCTGTCTGTCTGAACGTTTTAATGTCCTCTATTGCGTTTTTGTTCAATATATACATACATACATACATATATATATATATATATAT
>NC_068984.1:10226443-10230089 GCF_001194135.2 Octopus bimaculoides
CCTATATTTGTTCAAATAATGGACTTCCACACATGTTTTTGCCAGAACAGAAGATAAAATCGATACAGTTAAGAAGAAAACATTTATTGACATTCACACCCGATAAATGCTCTGATTCATTAACTAATTCTGCTATGGATAGATTCATTAACTCTTTTTTGAAATAAATTAATGTGAAGTAATTTCACAATAGTTTTGTCAATACTGTTACCTTCTCACATTAGTATTCTGTCTTTCTCTGTCTACGCTTAGATTCAATAAATAAAATACAAATATTACTGGTAATGAATTTCTCTTTAAAGACGTTACGTAGAATAACGAAATAATTTCAAATGCTGCGTCCTGTAAAAGACTTACACTTTTAACAACCTTTGGAATAATGTAGAACTTTACAATCAACTTGAACCATAGTTTCGCCAGAGAATAATGCTTTATAGGACTCAGGTGTGTGTGTGTGTTTGCCTGTGGTGGGATGATGCTATTTCAGTAAAAGATTGTAAAATAATTGACTTTTGCATTAACAGCCACTGTACGAGACGAGTGGATTTTTTTCCCACGAGAGTTCCGGACTCCAACTATGAACTCATTTGCATACAGCCAATCAGAGCTCACCGTGACCTTGTTGTCAAGTTAACAAACACACTCTACCAAGTAAACTCAAGACGAAAAACGGTGATGTAAGTCGACCGATCGCCGTCAAGTTATGCCTGATTTTAGAAGGTGACAAGTAATTAGATAGATTTGCATATATATCTATTATCGGATTTTTCTTAGGGCCCCATATGGTAAAGATGTGGATGGGAAAAATGTGGGTAGAGGGCGATGTGCTAGCAGCCCTCTCCCCTTACTGTTCTACAAAGTAAACAACAACACAAATAATTACGCAGAGGCAGCCATGGTTGGAACAAGAACAAGAACAACAAGCATTCTTAAAAGAGAAAAGAAACATGGTCATTCTTTACCCAAGTGACCTTATCTTATCGCCCACCACTTGTTATGCGCTCATAAATTAGTTTGATAATTGAGCTCTGATTGGCTGTATGCAAATGAGTTCATAACTGGGGTCCGAAACTCTCGTGGGGAAACAATTTCGCGTACGGGACGAGTGAATTTTAAAATTTTATAATTATTAATATCTAGCATAAAAGCAGAGAAGCATAAATTCCACATATAGTTCATACTCTAATTGTGATCAACAACTATTTCAGTAAGAAAAACACGACCAAATGAATAAATTCATAATTGTGGTATATAATTAATTTAAATTAAGTTAGATTAATTGAACTTATATTAATTCAAAATCTGTGTTTACCCAAATCGTCAGGAATGTCGTGTTATGTAATTATACTCTTGGTAGTGTTTATCTTAATGAAACAGCTGTTGAAAACAATTAAAGTATGAACAACAACAGGTGAAGTTTTCTACGAAAAAAGAAGAAAAGTATCGAACTGTGAAACCCTGGGTTACTAGTTCAATTGGGATTACATCCACGGCAATTGATTTTAGCTGAGTGTTACGAATATACAACATACAGTCTTCGATTGTATTAAAGATGCCTGGGTATATTAGACGCATTCCAATTTCACCAGAGTCTTAAGTGTCATCAAATACAATAATATTTTTCTTGTCAACTGGAATCAACTCGTGACATATATGACAACAACAGTGTATATTTTATGATATTCATGTATAATATTTTATCATATCTATATATAATATTTTATATATATTTATATATCATGTTAAGTATTACATAACAAATATTTCTTAAAGAGTGATTAAAGAAGATCGTCGAAATATAGGATTATCGCATAAGAGATATTTCCTTTTCTTACAGGAATCATACCTTTGCTACGATCGACTGATTGATATTCTCCCCCCTCCTCCATATGCCCCACTACTTCAGTTTTACAGGGGTATTCACTTCTGAAGAACTTGATGCTAATATCGATATTCCGAGATATAAAAAAGACATTTATTTCCCAGAAGATACACTGCAGTCTTAGAACTGACTCATACAGTTATTGAACCGTTGTTTCTTCACATAGAAAAAAATATCGTACATGGGGAGAAAAACAAGAAAGCTAATTATGAACTCATATTTATTCTCTAGTAGCAACTGTTACCATTATAATCTTGTAGCATCGATAATTTTGTAGTTTAAAAGAAAATCTGCCAGAAATTGCCTTGGAAAATGGTCGACGTGCGTGTGAAGAATTGAGAGAAATATATTGTAAATATGTGTAATGGCGAATTTATTATTCATTTGTTATATTTAAGTTATGTAATCCGGAGAGCTGAGAATCAGACCGAGAAACACGAACATGAAAAGAGAAATGCAAGTCTTTTCAACATGGTAAGTCACAGTGGGATTATGTATTTGTGTAATCAAAACATTCTTCCCGTCTTTCAGATTACCAGCCTCCTTTAATCCACTTATGTTGTTGTTGTTGTTGCTGTTAGTGGTGGTGTTTAGAACATGGCCGATCTTGATTGTGCGGATCAATGCTCAATGACACTCAACCGTCACGACTATCATTTCTTTTCCGGGGTTTGAATAGGATTACATTACTGTCGTGTGCTCTTCCCTTATTTTACATACGATTTAAGTGCGAATTAAGGGAGATTTAGCTGCTATTTCAAGAAGCTCCCTAAGTTCATGAGTTCCCTAAATACACACACACATCTTTCTCTCTCTCTGTCTCTCTCCCTCTCTCCACATACACACACATATGGAGCATGTAGCCAAAAGATAGACGCGTGTTTTGAACAGGTATCGTTCTCTTGTTTCTTTTTCCCCGTTTAGTTCTTTCTTACGTTACTTTGATAAACGTAATGTCATTTCCTTTCTTTTTCCTTTCACTCTTGTCAGTGTACAAATTCTTTGAGCACAATTTCTTGTTATTTATTTATTTATTTTCTTTTGCGGTTACATTTTGTCCACCATCTTTTTGAATATTTTCCCAGCTGTTGTGACCACTCGCCTTGTCCAACTGTCCGTCTCTTACCATTCTCCTTGAATCCTTTTTTGCTATGCTGAATCAAACTATTCCCGAAATACGAGAGTAGAAAAACAGCCAACAACTGATGAAGGGTCGTTCTTTATGTTATTTGCCTTGTTTTCCATTTGTGTCTTTCGTTGTTCGACAAAAATAGTTCATATTCCATGTACTCGTACTTCGTATTCTTTTTGTTGTTGTACACGTTTCGTGACGTCTTGTGCCCACATATAAATTATATATATATATACGTATAGATGTAAGTATGTACATACACGTATGTATATATGCTTATATATATATGTATAATTTTTTTTATATTATTATATGATTGAACGCCACGCATCCTCTATATATGTGTATTTATGTATGTATCTGTGTGCGTGCGTATGTGTGTGTAGGCTTAAACATATATTTAATTGTACACACACACACACACACACACACACACACACACACACACACATATATATATATATTTACGCGTAGGAGTGGCTGTGTGGTAAGTAGCTTGTTTACCAACCACATGGTTCCGGGTTCAGTCCCACTGCATGGCACTTTGGGCAAGTGCCGATCAAAGCCTTGAGAGTGGATTTTGAAGACGGAAACTGGAAGAAGCCCGTCGTACATATATATATATATATGTA
>NC_068984.1:10232181-10234960 GCF_001194135.2 Octopus bimaculoides
ATATATATATATATATATATATATATATATAAATACATAAATATACAACCATACCTAACCGACACACACACACAAAAGCAACAGTTTATTCCAAAATTCCTTGGCTGTTATTTTTATCTTTTTCCCCAACCTTGCTCAACACGATCAAATGTTTTTCATGAACTAATTAACAGCAGCGAAACAGCATAAAAGAAATCTAATTTAACATTCGACATCACATTTTATTTTTACTATTTTACATTTTTATTGCTTTTATTTTCCTTCAGTTTTTTTCCTTTATTATTTTTTTTTTACTTAATTTCCCTGTGGGTTTTATTTGAAACTAATGTTACGTCAAGAAATATTGGTTATCGTCCTTGTTTTTAAACCGGGTTTTGTTTGTAAATGTGTTTTAGTAAACTTATTTATTAGTTCCCCAATTTTTGTTCCAATTAACTTTGTTTAATTGATTTGAAATTTATCAGGGTAATTATCAAATGGAAACTTGATCATGCTAACTACTCCAGCACCAACGGCAGCGTCTGCTTCTGTTGCTCTGATGATGATGGTGGCGGTAGAGGTAATGGTGGGTAGCGGTGGTGATAATAGCCTTGTTGCTGTTGTTGTTGGTGGTGTTTACTGATGTATGGGTGACAGTAGTGATAGTGGTGGTGGTTATAGTATTATTGATGAATGTTGGTATTGGCAGGGAATTTTCCAGAGAGGGAAAGAGGATCAGAGATTTAGAAAAAAAAAAAAAACTACTAGTACAAAACAGGTAAAGATTGTAAAAGTGATGGGGTTAACCGGTTGATAACAAATTATGACAGCAAAGAAATAATTAATATACGTATAGACATGTTGGTTATTAGAACAAAAATTGAATATTGGAAAAGGTGGCGTGACATGGGTCTTTAAAGAATACGATCAGAAACATTATAACAAGATAAGACTGAAATCCATTTTACAGCAATATTTATGTCATCTTCAAACGACTGGCGCTTGTTAGTTTATACGAGTGCTTAAAATTTATGTAAAGCGCATAAAAATCTTTTTGACTAAAACAGAAAACAACAAGCTTTATGTAGTAAATGACAAAACCATTTAAACTTTATTGAGCAAGTTTAAGCAATACAGATTAATCAAGTTACGTGTCGCTCTTGCATCGTTCTTCTTCGTGTGGCTGAGATATGTCTAAATTTTGAGTTTCTCATTATATCCCCTTCTTGGAGGTACTTCCAGCTCAGCTCCTTAAATGTTAAAATAAGAGTTTAATCCCACATATACAGTATATATAGGGTCATTCGATAAATTCGTTTCTTTCTAGTGTTATTTGAATTAACATGGAGAATATTTCTATTACGGAGATGTACTTACATAGCAAGTGACCTGATCTGAGATCGTGTGGTGAAACAAAAACAATTGCAGCATGGAAGGTGTTTATAAGCCATTAAAAAAAAAACACAAAAACTGTAGGAGTGGCTGTGTAGTAAGTAGCTTGCTTACCAACCACATGGTTCCGGGTTCAGTCCCACTGCGTGGCACCTTGGGCAAGTATCTTCTACTATAGCCTCGGGCCGACCAAAGCCTTGTGAGTGGATTTGGTAGACGGAAACTGAAAGAAGCCCGTCGTATATATGTATTTATATATGTATGTTCGTGTCTGTGTTTGTCCCTCCAGCATCGCTTGACAACCGATGCTGGTGTGTTTACGTCCCCGTAACTTAGCGGTTCGGCAAAAGAGACTGATAGAATAAGTAGTAGGCTTACAAAGAATAAGTACTGGGATCGATTCGCTCGACTAAAGGCAGTGCTCCAGCATGTCCGCAGTCAAATGACAGAAATAAGTTGAAAGAGTAAAAAAGAGTAAAAAAAGGAGTATTTAAATTTAATTGGTCCAAATATTTTTGTCGCTTTCAGACCGCGACTGGTTCACCGACAAAATTTCGTGCTGTGGTTTATAGTTTTTGCAGCTTTTTTCCTTCTTTCACAAGTTTTGTTTATCGTTTTTGAAATTAGAATAAATGTTACCTCTTTTCATACATATGACGATGGAATGCCGAGTAGAAGAAGAAAGCGTGTTCAACATCTGCTTCTTTTTTGCTTTTAATCAAGATTCCAAAACTGCCCAAGTTGAGCGAGACATTTGTGCTGTGTACGTAGGTGCTAGAACCACACAGAAATGGCTCTCAGGCTTCAAATAGGAGAAGTCCCTCCTCGGAGGCTCTCCACGTTATGGTCCACAGGTTCAATTCAATAAGGATCGATTGAACAACGCATCCACGAAAGTCCATGCAATTTAACTTCGAAATTGGCTCAGTGAATAGAGATGCTCTGATAACAACGTCACCCGTCACCAGCGCTGGATTAACCATTAAGCAAAATAAGCACATTCTTAGGGCATCAAGAGAAGGGATGGGGACACCACAGAAACGGTAAATGGTTTACGGCACAAAAGAAATCACTTTACATTTAACAAAATAATATTCGAGATGCCTTATCTCTACTAAGTATATGAGGGGTGCTGAAAAGTTCGTGGCTTTGGGAAAATAGAGAAGGATCAGTTAATTATGATTTTATTCTACATATTCTACATATTCCGATTCACTCATTTATTGCAGCGGTCCTTCAGTTTTTCTAAACCCTGCAAAAGAACTTAGAGGGTTGGGCCTCCGACCAGGCCTTCCGCGACACCCTTAAAGTCAGGAACTTTTCAGCAATCCCTCGTAGAAGCAGATGTGTTACATAAGATTAGATTTAAGGATCTGATCAAAGATTTTGCAATTAAAACAAAGTAGGA
>NC_068984.1:10236496-10248315 GCF_001194135.2 Octopus bimaculoides
CTCCACGTATCTTAAGATGCTAACCGTTAAAACCTTGGCCTAGCTAACAGCAATTATGTAAATTACATGTATTGATTTCTTTATATCGATTGATTAAATCGATCTCTTATAATGATTTCTTATATTATTGATCTCTCATCTATCGACACATTGTAAGATAGAGATCGAATTTAACTAGTGTGAGTGTAGGCGGTGACATCAAAACCAGTAGAGAGATGGTACTTTTTATCGACCCAACGAGATCTGCATGTAAAATCGAAACCTTCGATCTTTGAATTCGGGGAGGAATTAAAGCAGAGTTTCTCAATGCGTTTTGCCTCACACCCTACTTCGATTTTTTTAAAACAAAATACAGCGCGGCACTAGAAAAAAGACGTGCAACCCACCATGAACGAACAAAAAATGTACTTATGTTTGTGTTCAACTGTGGAGGCGTAATGGCCCAGTGGTTAGGGCAGCGGACTCGCGGTTTCGATTCCCATTCCGGGCGTTGTGAGTGTTTGTTGAGCGAAAACACCTAAGGCTCCACGAGGCTCCGGCAGGGGGTGGTGGCGAGCCCTGCTGTATTCTTTCACCACAACTTTCTCTCACTCTTTCTTCCTGTTTCTGCTGTACCCGTATTTCAAAGGGCCAGCCTTGTCACACTCTGTGTCACGCTGAACCTCCCCCGAGAACTACGTTAAGGGTACACGTGTCTGTGGAGTGCTCAGCCACTTGCAAGTTAATTTCCGTTGATTAGATCAACTGGAACCCTCGTCGTCGTAACCGACGGAGTGCCAACACATATGTTCAATTATAATCCTTTCTGCTTTAGGCAAAAGGCCTGAAATTTGGAGGGAGGGAGAAAGTCGTTCTCACTGACCCCAGAATTTGACTGTACTTAAGTTATCGACCCCGGAGGAATTTGAACTCAGAACGTAAAAACTGACGAAATACCGCTAAGTATTTCGGTTGACGTGATAACGGTTCTGCCAACACGCTGTCTTAATCGTCAATTATAATAAAAACAATTTTACATTCAACTGATCGGTTACTCTATACGCTTGTAGAGTACACATTTATTATTCTTAAACAAGTTTCAGCCAATTATGCCATTGTCCAATGACGTCAATAGTAGTTACAGTCAATATCTTTCTTTAAGAATAATGTTTGTGTATGGTGTGTGTGTGTGTGTGTGTGTGTGTGTGTGTGTAATATCTATCTATCTAGCTAGCTAGCTACGGATAAACCTAATCTGTTTTTCTTTTTTGTAACATTTACAATATTTTCTGATACACGATCCCTTTCCATCGGCGCTTTTTTTTTTTTTTTTGCACGATCACTTTTGATCAAAATTTTATTTTTCTCCTTTTTCTTTCTTCAAAAGAAAAGCTCTATATTGTATTTTGTCTCCTCTGTGTTCGGCCCTGTGTGGCTAATACAGAAACATATCTATCTATCTATCTATCTATCTATCTATCTATCTATCTATCTATCTATCTGTCGGTCTGTCTGTCTGTACATTCATGTATGCGTATGTATGTATGTATATATCAATGGAAATAGGGATTCCGAGAGTCAAATACTACTGATAGTAAACACCCCACAGAGGGAGCTGGCTATCAAGAACATCGTAGTAAAGATTGGTATGTCATTTACGTCACTGTGCCACCGAAAAACCACTAATCACAATGGAGAATGTGTAACAATCAAATTGAGAGGTAAAAAAAAAAAAAACAGCCATAGATAATGTTATTTTATTCTTTTACTTGTTTCAGTCATTTGGCTGCGGCCATGCTGGAGCACCGCCTTTAGTCGAACAAATCGACCCCAGGACTTATTCTTTGTAAGCCTAGTACTTATTCTATCGGTCTCTTTCGCCGAACTGCTAAATTACGGGGACGTGAACACGCCAACATCGGTTGTCAAGAGATGGTGGGAGGACAAACACACAAACACACACACACACACACACACACACACACATGATGGGTTTTTTTCAGTTTGTCTGCCTGCTCGCCTAACCAGCGGGAGTGCCATCATTCGAAAGCTAAAACGATGCAAAGCGTATTGTGACCAGCGATGTATACTAACATCCAATAGTATGGTTGATCACTTTCTGTGTGTGTGTACATACATACATATATATATATATATATATATATATATATATACACACACACACGTATGTATATATATTCTTTTGTTCTTTTATTCTTTTATTTGTTTCAGTGATTTGACTGCGGCCATGCTGAAACACCGCCTTTAGTGGAACAAATCGACGCCAGGACTTATTTTTTGTAGGGTAGAAGTTAACTATGAAAAAGTATTCTTTCATTCAACTATTCCAGACTCGCAAATGCCTTTCGAAATTACATTTATTACAATATATTTAGAATAGTAAACCTCAAAAAAGCGTAAATTTTACACGATTCATAATTTTCGATAGATGTTTCAATGGAATAAAAGCATCATCATTTTTATAATTACGTAATTAACATACACAATTAATTAGTTTAGATGTGATGGGTAATTTATCGCGCCAGGAGAGAAAGATGAAAAATATTCAAACGTTACAATATATTTGAGTTTATTATATGGAAATCTTAAATGAAAATCCTTGTTCAGCGAAGAAATACTTCGGGCAACCGAAATTTTTCGGATTCGAATCTAATTGCTTCCATTATCTATTTCCGTGCAACCCAAGATGTTTCCGGTTCGCAAATTTTGAACGATCACTATGTAAATTTCTTCAACAAATAAATCATATGTAGGTATAAGTTTAGTTAACTATATAATACTTAAATCAAGATCAACCTGATGATATACCTGGGGCTCTCATCAATTACTTCCATTTACCTTCGTTTTTCTCCTTAATTTTCTTCTGCTGCACTTATTTCTATTTTCTCTCTCTCTTTCTCTTTTTCTTTCGCAACGTCTTCCTTTTTCTTTATGAGTACATAAACAAGACATCTCCGGAAGACGATAGGAAATTTTATGTATAAATAAAAGCAATTTGAACAACACACAAGAAGATGTTTGTAGACAAAATTACTTATCTTGTTTCATAATTTCTTATCTCTGGAAATTACTGAAACGTCGTTTCACATTGCTCCCGGCATTCCTTGTCATCAACTCTATCTCAGCTCTGTTTTATACATATACGCGCGCATACCCGCATCTGTATGTGTGACCGTTTGTATGGCTATGTGTATGATGTAAACCCGTTTTGGTCAATTTCCCGAACAATTGTATTATTCAATTTTCAGTGTTATTATCTGTTTCGTAACGTTATAAGAATTTCTGTGTCTTATGTGTTTATTTAATTATCATTATCATCGCCACTAACATACGATATGAAATTGTATGGGTTACATCATTCAATATACAATAGATATAATCTAAGTAAACTACGTAAAAATATATTAATATAAAAAATGAAATAACACCATTTAATTAAATCAACGGAAAAGTAATATGGAAACTTTGCAACCATGAATATGTAAAAGGTTGATAGATGCAATAGAGACATTAGTCTCTCTCTATCACCTTTCAACATAATTATATATGAAGGAACAGTAGAAAATTAATAACATAATAAAAATAAGTTTTATTTTTTGATGATGCTTGGTTTTATAAATCCTGTGTCACTCAGCTTAGCAGCCGCTGATTAATTTGTAATCGGTATTGGAAGATTAAGAGCTTCCTTGATGCATGCCAGAGGAGCAAATAGCTATCATATCGATAGCATCGTGGTGAAGAGTGCTTCGTTAAGGAGCGAGGTGTTGTCACGCCGAAGGTCTCTCGCTCAACTGAGCTTACAAAGTGAAACAAACTCTTTAAGTACTAGTTTTACTACGCATACGCACTCAAGGGGCTTCCGGAAAGGCAAGTCCCTTGCGCATGTGCAGATAGTATTTCCTCAATGGCGGCTATAATTTCGCGCCACTACAAATATAATGTCACTTTTGCCTGTCTCCTGTCCGAGAAACACAGCATCCTTATCTAGCTTTTTGGATGTTCACGATGTGAAAGTGCATGCTCCAGTGGCACCTGTTAAAAGTATGAGGGACTTTATCACTTCTTGGTGCCTTCCAGTTGGTTATTTGCTGTAACGTCTGGAATAGTTTTTCAGATGAATGGTTTCTCACGCTGCTGCATTCGTGGTCCTGAACACTTTTTTCCGTAGCAATCTCTTTTGCTGTCCTTTCTTCCTAACAAAATTCCTCGACTTCTTTTGCTGTTGCCATTACATTGATTTCTGCTTTATTATATTTTTTTTTACCTAAGTCTTCATAAAATCATTTCAGATTGAAGTCGAACTGTTTGTTTTCTGCATAGAATCGTTGTCGTCTTCCATAACGACGGATTCTTTGCGATTTATCGAGCATATCTCGTTGCAGACATTCTTTTATTTCGAATATTTCTTTTTCCCGTTATGTTATAATCCTGCGATATTTCGCCGTACAATTTTCTCCATTTATATCTTTTCTTCATCGATTTCATAAAGGATTGTGCTAGTTTTTCTTTCTTTCTTTCTTTCTCATTTTCCTTGCGTTTGTTTTCTACGTTGTTTGTATAAGTTTTAATATTCGTATATGAATAGATCTGAAGGAATATCCACGTCCCTTTGTAATTACTGCAGTGACTGCATACATTATTCGGTGATATTGATGTTCGCATCTGTTTTTACTAAATCTACGATGGCTAGGCTCTCATTTTAGTTTTCACCATTGTTGTTGCTATTTCGTCGCTGTTTTATCCATGGGATGGTCTTTTATTGCAGCCATAGAAACATCTATCCAACTTAATTCTGTAACTATTTCTACCTTTACATGTTTCCCTCATTTACAATTTCCATCTTTAAAGTTGTATATTCTTCAATCTTTCACTGTTCCTATGATTCAACTTCAGAATTTATGGGTCCCTATTTTGTTGAGGTGCTAGCGTTGGATTTTATTGTTTTTTACATTGTTATTTATGATTTTATTGTTATTATTTTAGTTTTGAGTATTAAGTGGAACTTCGTGGTTTAGGTCAACGATGTTTAAGATTTTTATTCTCTTTGTTTGCTGTTAGATTTTGTTTGTTTTCTCTGTTCCCATCATGCATTTCGGGTGCTTGCGCGACTTCGTGGTTAAAAGGTCTGCATCTCAAAATTATGGTTCCGTGTTCGATTCCACTTTACAAATCCTAAAACTTCTGGCTGACCAATACGTCATGAGTGGAGTTTATTAGACAAAAACTGTACTAAAGCCCGTTGTATACATACATACATACATACATACGTAATGTGTGTGTGTATGTGTATATATATATATACATATAGGCGCAGGGGTGGGTGTGTGGTAAGTAGCTTGCTTACCAACCACATGGTTCTGGGCTCCGTCCCACTGTGTGGCACCTTGGGCAACTGTCTTCTACTATAGCCACGGACCGACCAAAGCCTTTTAAGTGTATTTGGTAGACAGAAACGGAAAGAAGCCCGTCGTGTATATATATATATATATATATATATATATATATATGCGTGTGTGTGTGTTTGTCCCCCCCACCACCACTATCGCTTGACAACCGATGTTGGTGTGTTTACGTCCCCGTAACTTAGTGGTTCGGCTAAGAGACCGACAGAATAAGCACTAAGAGACTGATAGAATAAGTACTAGTCCTGGGTCGATTGGTTCGACTAAAGGCGGTGCTCCAGCATGGCCGCAGTCAAGATGACTGAAACAAATAAATGAATAAATATACGACGGACTGCCAGATTCACCCCGAGTCATAGGTTGACCAGGGGATATAGTAGAAAACACATTCCGATGCGGCTGCGCAGTGGGACTGAACCAAAGACCATGTGGTTAATAAGCAAGCCTCGTATCCACTTAGCCAGCCTGAATAATATACTCAAGACACAGTATAAAAGTCTGCGATATTTAAAATTTTTAATGCCTATCATATCCTTAGTATTTTCCCCATTTACCAATATTTAAGATATCATTTTATATAATTAAAACTAAAAACACCCGTGAATGTACATATTTCAATTAATTACATTACAGAACGGACTTTGGACTTTCCATAATAAATTTAATTCTTGATGTATTTAATTCTAAATTGATAGCTTTAAACCATTCCACTCTGGATCCTAAATTTCAATATAATACATTATTATAACATGGAGCACATCTGTATTAATTCAATGTGGCATTTTCGAATCTGGATATTTCATAAATGTATTAAACGAATCAAATCCACATTTGTCAGGCAACTACGCATAATGTTTTAATCTAATTTCAAATTTTGAAACGGAAGGCCAAACCACCCCCTTCTTAACACAATATAGACCCGGTCCTTAACGTAATATAATATATACTAAAGATATCCTTAATCTTAAGTTGATATTTTTTAAATGTATTTTATATTCTTTAAGCGTTCAGCATTTAATTTTGTTATAGTGTTATATCTCTCCCTATCTCCCTCACCCTGTCTCTCTCTCTATCTCTGCCTCTCTGTATACATACATACATACATACATACATACATACATATATGTGCGCGCGCGTGTGTGTGTGTGGAGGCGCAATGGCCTAGTGGTTAGGGCAGCGGACTCGCGGTTTCGATTCCCAGACCGGTCGTTGTGAGTGTTTATTGAGCGAAAACACCTAAAGCTCCACGAGGCCCCGGCGGACCCTGCTGTACTCCTTCACCTGCTGTACTCCTTTCTCTCACTCTTTCTGTTGTACTTGTATTTCAAAGGACCAGCCTTGTCACACGCTGTGTGACGCTAAATCTCCTCGAAAGCTACGTTAAGAGTACACGTGTCTGTGGAGTGCTCAGCCACTTGCACGTTAATTTCACGAGCCGGTTGTTCTGTTGATCGGATCAACTGGGACCCTCGTCGTCGTAACCGACGTAGTGCCACGATATATATATATATATATATATATAAACACACACATACACATATACACACACATATAGGGGTGGCTGCATGATAAGATGTTTGCTTCCCGTTCACATCGTTCCGGGTTCAGTCCGACTGCGTGGAACCTTAAGCAAGTGTCTTCCACTATAGCCTCGGGCCGACCAAAGCCTTGTAAATGGATATGATATTTCTCGAAATTTATCTGTTCCTTGGCGGTGCTGAGTACATATTTTCTACTCGCATTCACGAAAGTTTACACTTATGACAATTTCCGTATATTTCTCTTCCAAGAGCTGGACGTAGTTTGTAAGCTTTGTTATAACGCGACTCACGAAAGCTATTTACATTGAGTTGCTACTTTATGTATGAAAAGCTCAGGATTTAAATAGAGTAATTCCTCTGAGATTTTTTGGAGCGACCATCCTTTAAACGAATTATCAAAATTATTTTATGGTAAATCATAAATAAGTTTTTTTTAATCATAAATAAGTTCTTTAATAGTAATTTAAATAAGGTCAGCTAGTGATGTAAAAATTTTGCAAGTTCCATCTAACAACTGTAATCTTTTCGTTTCATATTATTCCATCCCAAGTAATTATCCTCTTAACGTTAATCGTCTATCGAAAGCTTTAAACTATATAAATCTAGTCCAAGAACAATAGTTCTCTCAGATCTTATACGGGATTCACCGAAAATTGTTTTGAAATTGGATATTTTCAACACCTCTGCACATTCAGAAAACACGAAGGGAAATATTACACAATTTTTTTTTCAAACACACCCGGTTCTTTAAAGAAACAGGATCTGTTGTATTTCAAATCTAATTGTCGAATCTCAGTCACGCTATTTCTTATGTACATAGTAATTCCTTTCCGAATCTCTACTGCAAGCATTGAATGAGAAATGTTATAATTATAGTGGATTAAATTAGCAATTAGAGATGCCTACTTATTGAAGGCATTGTTCGAAATTTCTACTTTGTAATTATATATCTCCAAATGGTTAAATTGAAACAACAGAAAGCATAGCAATTGGATTAACACTTTAACATTTTTATCTCCATTTTCTATTTATGCTTTTAAAGTTCTTTAAAGATTAGCTTAACCATTAATAACTGTTTCCCTTCTACTGCCTTTATTGTTTCTCCCTCACACATGCATATTTCATCACTTGTACTCACACACAGACACATATAAATCACCAGCGATGTACTTACTTCACAAAGTACACTATAATTAGTCTTAGCGAAGTATTTTTCGCTAATATTGTCTAACAAATATTTATACAAAGAACGAATTATTTGGAACTGTTACATAAGTCTATTAAATGAAAGCAAGTTTTTCACTACAGAATGTTCTGCTACGAGAACTCTCTTTTCAGGCCGAGTAAAAGAACAAACAAAACAGAAACAAACGAACCCAGAATCTCACGTGTCAGCAGCCACGTGGGGCTGACTATAACATTTCCTGAAAAGCACAAAAATTCCCCTCCAAGCAAATATATAATATGTATATTTATGTTTTCCCTTGAAGATTACTTAAATGTTTTTTTGGACAAAATTTAAGCTGGTCACTAACAAAGTGACGGCTTTTTTGCTTAAATAAAGGCAGCTCTTGAGGTGTAAATGTAGGTATGCGTTCAGATTAGTCCTCGTGTATATCACTTTATCACACTATGCGAAGGCGCGTGGTTTAGTGGTTAGGGGCATTCGGCTCGCCATTGTAAGGTCGTGAGTTCAATTCCCGGTGACGCGTTGTGTCTTTGAGCAAGACACTTTATTTCACGTTGCTCCAGTCCACTCAGCTGGCAAAAATGAGTTGTACCTGTAATTACAAAGGGCCAGCCTTGTCACACTCTGTGTCACGCTGAATCTCCATGAGAACTACGTTAGGGGTACACGTGTCTGTGGAGTGCTCAGCCACTTGCACGTTAATTTCACGAGCAGGCTGTTCCGTTGATTGGATCAACTGGGACCCTCGTCATCGTAACCGACGGAGTGCTCCTATTATTACACTGTCATGACTATTTTGTTAATGTCTATGTGTTAGCATTCAGATTATCCTGTCAAATATAATCCTTATTAGCTCGCATTGTTTCCAATTAATAATACATTATCTTGTAACGCTGAGATTTCGATGATGCATTTGTTTGCTTTCAGAATGACATTGTAGGGTATGTATGAGATACTCGATCTGGTGAGTTTGAACCAAAACAGTGAGATTCTTCGGGCCTGATATGATCGAATTGAATGCTAAAGGGCGTATCTGTGTGTGTAGACTAGTTCTTCTGTCTAGGCAAATGCATCAGTCGTTTAGAATGTCAGGTTGGTCCTGTTGCAAGGCCTTTCCTCACATAAAAAGGAAAAGAAAAAGAAAAAGTGTTTCAAGCAGAGGCTTTGATTGATTTTTAACACCTCTGTTAACATATCGAAACTTGATTCGTTCTTTGCCATAGCTCCATATTGCTTATGTGTTCGGGCCATCTAGTTTTAAGTATTCTACGCAAGCATCAGTTGATGAATGATTGTATTTGCTTATTTGACTTAACTGTTGTTCGCCATGTCTCAGCCCCATACAATAACACCGCTTTTACGTTAGTGTTAAAAATTCTTATTTTGTTCTTTATTGAAATTACACTTGCGCTCCATTCGATTAGGGACCAAATATTTAAGAGAAAGTGAAAGTGGATTGGTAGCACAATTAGAAAAGACACACCAAATGTAGCGAAAAGTGCTTTACAGTGGAATCCGGTTGGATATAGAAAGAAAGGTAGGCCTAAGAACGCGTGGCGTAGATCAACACAAAAGGAACTAGAGAAAGGGGGACATTCATGGCAGAGTATAAGTACAGAAGCGAGAAATTATACGACATGGAATTCAATTATAAGTGGCCTATACTCCGCGTTGGAGGGTTAAAGGCAAGAGAGAGAGAGAGAGACTCAGAGAGAAGTTAACATATCTGTTATGTGTTGCGTACTATAGCTGACTGTAAAAAGGCAAAAAGAAAGAAAAAAAGAAGCACTGAATGAAAAAATTCCATGATGGAATGAGGGTATGTGTCAGCGTGGGTGGTAAGGTCTCTGAATATCTGCTGCAAGGGGCTACCACCTCAGCTACGTCTGTGCAAATGAGGGTAGGTCCCTAGCATGAGTAAAAAGCTACATCCGTAGTTTTCATGTTTCAGAGAAAAATCAAGCGATGGCCATGCTGTGTGTGTCTGTCTTTCTGCATATGAATACATATATGTATATGTATTATTGTATATAATAATGGGAATACTTTCTATTATAGGCGCATGACCTGAAATTTTTAGGGAGGCGGGGGAATACGATCACATTGATCTCCAAGTATCAGTGTCCCGAAGTATCCCAAATTAAGTATCAGTGCTTGACTGATACTTAATTTATCGATCCCGAAAGGATGAAAGGCAAAGTCGACATGGGCGGAATTTGAACTCAGAACGTAAAGACGGACGAAATACCGCTAAGTATTTCGCCCGGCGTCGTGCTAACGTTTCTGCCAGCTCACCGCCTTACTACTACTACTACTACTACTACTACTACTACTACTGCTGCTGCTGCTGCTGCTGCTGCTGCTGCTCGTGATAATAATAATCCTTTCTATTATAACCGTTAATCAGTTAATTCTTTAAAAGTGTAACGGAGTCAACAACTATTGAAAAGGTCGCAAGACGCAACGAAAATTCTAGGAAAATAAATAAGTAAATGAGTGGAAATTTTACCGGTGAGTGTGTTAAATTATAAGGCACTAAAAGAGAATGACTCTCCCCAGACACAACGGAATATGCTTCAACACACGAACTCAGGTAAAGAATCTTGCAAACCAAATCCAAAAACGAAATGTAACGGAAGTTATCGATAAACCGTTAACGTTAACTTTTATTTGGGAAAAAAAATCAGCTTTTGCTCTAAAACCACCTAAAAACACCTTTAAAAAGTTCCAAAACTATAAAATCCGTTAACTTCAATTCGATTGAAGTTAACGGAAGTTATGTGTAACGGAAGTTAATTAGTCCGATAATGATTTTCAAAGTTAACTTAAAAGTTAAATCGTTAATGAAAATGTAAACTTCGTTAATTATGGATTAACGGATTAACGGTTTGGTGCCCAGGTTTACATTCCACTCGTATCAAGCAAGTGTATACCTACTCTTTCCCACCCCAGTATGTAAATGTGAGTGTCTTTGTACGTGTATATATTCTAGTATTTGTGTATTAATACACACACACGCATAAGAAAAGTCGATATTGTTTTGCATTGCCGTTCGTTTTTTAATCTCTCGAATCGAAACGAATTCTATCTAAATACGGTTATTTCCTTTCTGTTTCTTTCTTTTTTTTTTATTTATAGACGGAAAGTGAAGTTTTAGAACCCAGTCTAGCAGAGAAGTGAATCAAAGACAGTCTAAAATACTGTAATTAACGCTGTCTAATTACTGTTTATATGCGGCATATCATTTAATTGTTGCCAACAACGTCAATATAGAATCACATCCGACATGACAAAATAAATGAACAAATAAATAAACAAATATACAAAGAAATAGATAGAAATGTATATATATATATGTGCGTGTGTATATAAATATTTGTATATATGTACATATATATATGTGTATATATATGTATATATGCATATGTATATATATACACCTATATACATGCTAATAAAATATATGATATATATGTATGTATATGTGTATATATATAATATATATATATATGTATGTATATGTATGCAGAAATATATCGTTTAAAATGAGATTATATATGCATACATATAAATCTACATATATATGCATATATGTTATTATATATCACATATATTATATATATACACGCATATACATACATATCAGGTATATTATTGGTATATATATATATATATATATATATATAT
>NC_068984.1:10253946-10254357 GCF_001194135.2 Octopus bimaculoides
ACTACTACTACTACTACTACTACTACTACTACTACTACTACTACTACTACTACTACTACTACTACTAATGCTACTATCACTTCAGTTACTCCCACCGTGACCGTTCAAATATGACAACCATAACCAACATCATCATCGTCATCATCATCGTCATCATCATCGTCATCATCACCATCATCATCATCATCACCATTCAAATTGCTTCAATCTCATCTCCAGCGCTAACACCTCCACCACAACCACTAATAGCAACAACAACAACATCCCCAGCACTGTCTCCACCACAAACACTAATATCACCACCAGCATCAATCACATTCACCTACATCAGTGGGTCTCAACCAGAGTCCACGTGACCCTTGGGGTGGAGGTGGTGGCTTTTGGAATGGAGGGTCCAGATAAGATTTTGTT
>NC_068984.1:10255430-10257947 GCF_001194135.2 Octopus bimaculoides
GACCACTCTCATCATCAATTGGTACGCCGTCGGTTATGACGATGAGTGTGTTTGCTAGTTGATCCAATCGACTGAACAGCCTGCTTGTGAAATTAACGTGCAAGTGGCTGAGTACTCCACAGACACGCGTAACCCTTAGCATTGTTTTTAGTGAAATTCAGTGCGACACAGAGCGTGACAAGGCTGGCCCCTTTGTAATTAGAGGCACAACTCATTTTTGCCAGCTGAGTGCACTGGAGCAACGTGAAATAAAGTGTCTTGCTCAAGGACAGCACATCGCTGGGAATTGAACTCATGATCTTACAATCGTGAACCGAATATCCTGACCACTAAGACACGCGCCTTCAAACTATCGTCATTAAACAGTTATCGACACCATCAATACCACCACCACCACCATCACCACCGCCGTCGTCGCCGCCGCCGCCACCACCACCGCCGCTGCCACCACTACCACCACGGCCACCGCCGCCGCTGCCACCATCACCACCACCACGTCAATTTCTACAAATATCCGAAACGTCAATTTCTACAGATATCCCAAACGTCAATTTCTACAAATATCTGGAACGTCAATTTCTACAGATATCCAAAACATCAATTTCTACAAATATCCGAAACGTCAATTTCTACAAATCTTCGAAACGTCAATTTCTACAAATCTCCGAAACGTCAATTTCTACAAATATCCGAAACGTCAATTTCTACAAATATCCGAAACGTCAATTTCAACAAATATCCGAAACGTCAATTTCTACAAATATCCGAAACGTCAATTTCAACAAATATCCGAAACGTCAATTTCTACAAATATCCAAAACGTCAATTTCTCTTCTTTCCTTTCACATTGACTTTGCGCTTCGATTCATTGTTTTTCTTTCTTTTATTTTTATTGATTTTATTTATAAGCCACTCTGGACAAACATTTTAAAACGTCCAGTTGATGAATGTCTTTCGTCAATATGGCACCAAATACGTGGAAGTTTATGCTTAGCTGAGAGACAGAATTATTCCCCGTATTTGCCGAAATGATAAAAAGAATATCAATCAACGAGCCAACAAGAAACACATGTATTTTTAATAAATGCACATGTTGTTTAAGTTTTATGCATATTGTGCCCATCACATTAAAATGTTGCGTGGTGGTGGTGGTGGTGGTGGGGTGACTACGACGAAGATGATGTCGATGATGATGACGATAATGATACCACGACCGTGACGACGACAGTGATGCCGACGATAGAAATAACAACTACTGAGATGATGACGATGATGACGATGATGATGATGATGATGATGATGACGATAATGGTGATGATGATGATGATGACGGCGGCGTCGACGACAATGATGATGATGAGGAAGAGAGCAACGGTGAAATAAACGAAACGAAACATCGGATAAAAGAGACGACGAAAATAACGAGTCATCTAGTAGTAGTAGTAGTAGTAGTAGTAGCAGTAGTAGTAGTGGTGGTGGTGGTGGTGGTGGTGATGGTGATGGTGATGGTGATGGTAAAATGAGGAGGAAGAGGTGCGGAAAGGAGGAGGTGCGGGAAGATGGTGTCTGTTCAAGACATGAGAAAGAAAAATCTTTCTAGAAGGAAGAGAGAAAGAATAGAGAAAGGGAAGTGATAAGAAAACAGGTAGAGAGAGAGAGAGAGAGGGGGGTGGAGATGGACAGAGAGAGAGAAAGAGAGAAAGAGAGATTGGGGGATAAAGTGAAAGAGGAGAGAGAGAGAGAGAATAGATAGAAAGATTGAGAAATAGATAGAAAGAGAGAAAGAGGGAGAGAGAAGGAGGGAGAGTGACAGAGAGAAAGTTTGAGGAATAAACTGATTGAGGAAGAGAGTAAGAAAAAAATAAATAAATAAATAAAGAAAGAAAGAAAGAAAGAAAGAAAGAAAAACAGACAGTGTAGAAAGGAAGATAGAAATATTGAGAGATAGATAGTCAGAAAGAGAGAGAGAGAGAGAGGGAGAGAGAGAGAGAGCGAGAGAGCGAGAGAGAGAGAGAGAGAGAGAGAGAGAGAGAGAGAGAGAGAGAGAGAGAGAGAGAGAGAGAGAGAGAGAGAGAGAGAGAGAGGAAGAGAGAGAGAGAGATAGAGCGAGAGAGAGAGGTTTAGCCAGTAACATCTGTAATGGCGAGACCGAGAAATAGGATTAACTATTGTGAAGTGTCAAATGTCTGGTCTGATTGGGCTGATTGTCACGTGGTCACGTGATTCACATGATTGAACCGACTGCTTAATCCGCAGTCAGGAGAGATGGGGCAGGATGGACTGGAAGGTTAAGGATTGGAAAAAAAAACTGACGTCTCGAAACATTTAAATACACAGTTACTAACTTGAAGTAAGGACGATGTGATGGAAAATGGCAAACTAGAGAGATTGTCTGAAAATAGGATTATTAAGAACTAACAACATCGCCAAAGTAATCTCCCTGATCTTCACACACGCACACACACACACACACACACACACACACACACACACACACACACACACACACACACACAC
>NC_068984.1:10258251-10260277 GCF_001194135.2 Octopus bimaculoides
CACACACACACACACACACACACACGTACACACACGTACACACACACACACACATACACACAACAGAAGGACTATGCGTATATAAATATGTATGTACATAGATGTGTATTATAGTCATACATATACATACATATATATATATTATAAATATATATATAATATATATGCATATATGTGTGTGTATGTATATATGTACATGTATGTATGTATGCATGTATGCCTGTATACACACATATATATATACACACATACATATATATATATATGCAGACATACATTATATATATATATATATATAGATAGATATATGGGTCGGTTCGGTCATTATACACAGCCTTGGTCTTTTATCTCATTACGAAAAGTAAATCCTTATATAGATAGATAGATATACATATACATATATATACACACATACATACATATACATATATACATATATGCATTCAAACATATGTTTGTATGTATGTATACATGCTTCGATTTTAACGATGGTGGTAGTGGTGATGGTGATGCTGATGATAATGGTGATAATGATGATGATAATGATGATGATGATTATGATGATGACGACGGTATACATATAATGTGCACCCACGCGTATATACATTCTATGTCCTTAGCTTTCAGGTGTAACAAATAATTTACACGTAAGTACAACCCGTCCACAACATACAGAAACATGTAACATTTAAACACATGTAGCGTCGTAAAACTATTATATTTCCTTACATCATGATCTCCATCAATATTTTTAATGATTGCAAAGCATGAGATCCTGCGGAGTTATAATTACGAGCTTGCGTCCCTGTTTCAATTTCCAAGTAGCGTCACATCGTTATACAAAGACAATAAGGTTTGTACAACCTCCCATATGCGTTAATCAAAACGGTGGGTTTCTGGTTAAGAAGTTATGGCTAAGTCGGAGAAGAGGTAGCGCAAACACCTATGACCGTTGTAGAGTTTAAAATACGGCTGGTTTTGGAAGGGAATGAGAGTTGGGAGCAGAATATCGGCGATGGGGCACCGTTGTTTGGACGTTAACAGTTTGATGTACAGAATATACAGGGATTCCACGGACTAGAGTCATCATCTCCTGGAAAAGATATATGGTTTTGCGTGCTTTACTATGGACCAAGTTATGTTATATTTAATTTCATCTTCCTCAAGTCGCCACACAAAATCGACCAAAAAATGTTGACTGCGTCTTATTGATTTCCTTGAAGCTGGCGACATGGTTGCGATAACAATTCTTGAATGAATCAGCCGTTGCCCCAGGGTAAACATACGACCCTCCCTTTGTGTGCACAGTACATTTATATACAAGATTTGTTCTCATACAGAGGTTCGGAAATGGGCATTTTGATCTTTCTCTGCATGAACATTTATTATATTTATTTGTATATACGGCTGTCCTGACTTCATTTTCCAACGTTGTTACCGTGTTAGCTATATCACAAGCATTTCTACTATCACAATTTGGCCGTATTTGGTGCGGTTTACATCTCCTCTGTTGGTATTTTGATGCATATGTCTCCTAGTTCCAGTTGGTGGGTTATTGAACCGATGTTTCATTTTACTATTGTTTATGTGGTGCATATGCTGCTCTGAATTAATAGATTTAGCGTAAGATTTTCAACAAGTATCTGTTTATCACCCGAAGAGATACATCTGTACTGTCGATGTTTCCGAACCAGTTGTTGGGTATCCCACCCGTGAGGGATCGATGCTAGATGGGTCAAAACAATTGTAGTGATTAATAAAAACTTTCGTATCTTCCATCTTCCGTTTCTCATTAACCAAATGTATATGTGTGTGTGTGTGTGTGTGTGTGTGTGTGTGTGTGTGTGTGTATCTTTGCGTTTGTTCCCCCACCATCGCTTCACAACCGGTGTTGATGTGTTTATAAAAACAAGTCCAGAGGTCGATTTGTTCAACTAAAACCCCTCAAGGTGGTGCTCCAACATGGCCAGTCAAATAATTGAAACAAGTAACAGATAAATGATACACACACACACACACACACACA
>NC_068984.1:10260430-10261373 GCF_001194135.2 Octopus bimaculoides
TATATAGGGATAGAATTCACAAAAAAAAAACAAAAAACAAAAGACGAAGACAGGTGGTGTAGACAACAAACAGATGTATTAGTTTAACGCTCGGAAAGTTAAAAGGTCTTTAACGTTTCCAGCCTACGCTCTTCCACAGAAAGAAACAAGAAGAGAAAATAAAGAATGTGGAGTGGCTATCGATCTATCATGGCGAATGCCGGACAGAGGGGTCACACAGGAGAGCTAGGAAGAAGGGGAGATAATAAAGTAGTGGTGATATATATATATGTATATATATATCAACCTAACGCATGAATATATAAATATATAAAGTTACCTTGTGAAACAAAATTGTATATGTAGTTTTTCATTTGTCTAACCTCTTTGATAGCAAGCCACCCCTGACTATCCCGAGTTCTTGAGAAGACGCTTGCTATTTTGAAGTGGTTTAAACTAAATTCTTCCATCCAAAAATCAGCTTAATTCGTGTTCCAAACACCAGCTTACTTTACTAAATTTACCATACTAAATTTGTTTTTTACTTTTGAAATTAATTGAAAAAACAAAGGAGCATCTTTTCACTGAAATATTGGTGTGACACAAAGGTTAAGACATGATGCCTTTAAAACACCATTTTCCTATGCAATTTTTCTTTTAAATATTGAAATGAATCGCAATAGCATTTCTGAAATAACAAATATTGATTTTCCTATCTGTATTTCCTTATGTTCTCTAGATATTTGAAGAGTGAAAAGAGAAGAAAACGATTTAAAAAAATTCCAGACTGACTGTTATGGAATATACTGGAGTGTTACCCGTAATATAACGGGTAACAGTGGAAGCATACTTTTGTCATTATGAGCAAAACAAAAAAGGCGGCGAGCTGGCAGAAACGTTAGCACGCCGACGAGAGCTTAGCGGTATTTCGTCTGCCGTTACGTTCTGAGTTCAAATTCCGCCG
>NC_068984.1:10261383-10263253 GCF_001194135.2 Octopus bimaculoides
GTGTCGATTAAATAAGTACCTGACACCTACTTCCTCCCTTCACTCCTAACCACCTTCTCCCTTCATTGATACCCCCTCCATCCACATGTCACCCTCACACATCCCACTCCTACATACCCCACCCTAACCTACATCTCCGCCCCACCCCACATTCTCATACCCACATCCTTACCCTACCTACATCCTAACACCCACAACCTCACACCCACATCCTCACATCCTACATCGCAACACCACACCACACACCACCACATCATACCACCCCACACCATTCCGCACACACTAGCACTGACCACTTCCCAGCACCCACATCATCATCTACGCACTCACACATTACAGACACACACACGCACACATTCACACGTCAAAGCCTCTATCCACACGCATACACTTACACACACGTACGTGCACCTTCAGTTTGGGATCACCAATACTTTATTATTTCCCCTTCTTCCTACCTCTCCTGTCCAACTGCCTTTCTTCAACCAGTCGCCATGATTGACCGCCAAATACACAAATTTTAAAAATTCTCTTTCTGTTTATTTTCTCTTATTCCTTTCTGCTGAAGAGCGTAGGCTCGAAACGTAAAAGACTTTCTCACCTTCCCGAGCGTCAAACTAATATACCTGCTTGTTGTTTATACAATTGTGTTGGTCTTTTGTTCTTCTTGTAAATTTCAACTATATATATATATATATATATATATATATATATAATGTATGTATGTGTGTGTGTGTATACATAATGTATGTGTATGTGTGTATATATATTTATGCGTATATACATTATATATATATATATATATATAAGTACATATGTGTATATAAATGCGTGTATGTTTGTATGTATGTATATATGAATGTATATGTGTGTGTATATATGTATGTGTGTGAGTATGTATGTGTGTGTATGTACGTATGCGCATATGTATGTATGTTTGTATGTAGGTATGCATCCACAAGTTTTCAGCAGTCTTTCAAGCGCTTAGAACCCTTGTTATTATTATTATTATTATTATTATTATTATTATTATTATTATTATTATTATTGGTAGTAGTAGTAGTAGTAGTAGTAGTAGTAGTAGAAGAAGTTGCTTAGTCTCATGTTGGCTCTCGTCTACCAGTCCTATTGGCAAAGGCTTTGGTTTTAGTCGAAATGATTCCGTTTCCTTTGAACTTTTCAAACGTAGTCAATGTATTCCTACATTATCAAATGCATCCTTCCATATCTTAAGACGGCGGCGGCGTAAAACGGGAGGAAATTGGCTGCAACTTCTAACATGCAAATCAACCACATAGACTCCATTTCGTCGATGTAGTTATTAGTTCGAACTGGCCGAATATTTAGCTCTTGCAGTCTAGTGCTACCGTCTCTATTAGGAGATTTAACGTACAGCTCAAATGATTTGGAACCTCAATTCATCGGGAAGGCGTCTTGTGTTAATAGTGTTCAGATACCAAAAGTAATTAGAGATAATCAAGACATTGTTTGGTTTAATTCTCGCATGTCAACCTACAGACACAACCAGACGAGAGCTTTGTAATCTAATTGGCTATTGGTACAAATGCAACGTTTTGTTTGTTTGCTTGTGATTTGGATAACAGTAACTCGTCTGGTCTGTGTCAGTGGAGAGATTAGGTGACGTAATGAGAAAGAGAGAGAAGGGGGTAAAGGGGGAAGGGGAGAAGAGGAGAAGAAACAAGGAGAGAGAGAGAAGGGAGACAAAGGAAAGAGAGAGAGAGAGAGAGAGAGAGAGAGAGAGAGAGATGGGGTGAAGAAAGAGGGGGAGAAACGGGAAAGAGAAAGAGAAAATTTGATTGCTGTTTCACAGAGAGAATAAGAACTGATGTGATCCTGCATAAGTGCGCGC
>NC_068984.1:10263583-10264737 GCF_001194135.2 Octopus bimaculoides
TATTATTATTATTATTATTATTATTATTATTATTATTATTATTATTATTATTATTATTCCTTCGTAATACAGTGTAGGTAAAAATGCACCGGAGTCTTTAGTCATCTGTCAAGTCACAACAAGGACCTCAGACAGATAATACTTTCCTTAAGATGTGCGCTGTGCCCAATAAGGCTGCTTTTTGCAAGGCATCAGTCCTGCTTGGGATTTCCAGTTGCCTTAAGAAGTCTTGAAGTTTCAATGGGATTGAGCCCAACGCTCCGATCACCTCTGGTATCACTTTTACATTACCCTCTCGCATTCCATACAGTCTTGCCAGTTTCACTTTCAGTTCGGAGTACTTGGTGACTTTTTTCAACCTCTTTACTCACAACATTTATGTCATTTGCTATGGCTACATCAATGATCTGACAGTATTTGTGTCTCTTACTCAATATGATAATATCCGGCCAACGATGTTCGATTACACGATCCGTCTGAAAATCATAATCCAAGAGTGTTGTTACTTTTCCATTCTACACTTAGTACATGCTTATACCAGTTCTCTGTTACTTCATATTGGCATTTACGGCATAAGAGCCAATGAAGACAGAAACGCACACTTTATCGTGGCGGCGCTTGTATTCTTTTTGTGCAAGACTCTCACATCCACCTACCAAGTGGGTCACATTTTCCACACTCTTTCCACAAAGTCTGCTATTATTATTATTTTCAAGGCGGCGAGCTGGCAGAATCGTTAGCACGCCGGGCGAAATGCTTAGCAGTACTTCGTCTGTCGTTTTGAGTTCAAATTCCGCCGAGGTCGACTTTACCTTTCATCGTTTTGGGATCGATAAATTAAGTACCAGTGAAACACTGGATCAGTGTAATCGACTAGCCCCTGCCCTCAAATTTCAGGCCTTGTGCCTTTAGTAGAAAGGATTATTGTTATTATTACAATACAATTATATGTAAAATGGTCAGACATTAAATTCGAGTGATATTCATTACTTTTAGGTAAAGTAACATTATATTTGTGACACAGTTACTTCGAAGTTTCAAAGCCGTCATCAGAGTGTCCGATGAAAATTACATAGTCTCGCAACTTCGAAGTAGCAGTAAACTTTTTCCTAGCGAAAATTACACACACACACACACACACACACACACACACA
>NC_068984.1:10264997-10265649 GCF_001194135.2 Octopus bimaculoides
TCACCTCGCTACTCAATTGTTGGTAAATAGCAGTGGATTAAATTACAATTTTCTTCTGAAGATCTAGCGTTTGAATGTGATTATGCAATCGCCTACGTAACGATTACTGCAGTACACACTAGAATACGCGACTGAAATACGTGTAACGATTATATAATTTATGATATGATAAAGAATTTAACTAAATTTGTTTTATTCTGCCCTAGTAAGTATGAATGTATGTATGTATGTGTGTATGTATGTTCTCTTCTGTTTTTAATTATTTAAGTTCTTGGTCTGAGGAAGGAGCTGGTTTCTAACAACGATGCAAAGCTCCATCGTTGGAACGTGGATAACTAAAACGTCCCATTTTAAACTTAGAAAAGGCTTGCATATTTTTACTGTTCCACTTACAGATTGTATGTATATATATGTATGTATGGATACGCATATGTATGCAACAATATTACATAAGCATACGTCATTCATAACCCACACTGCATTGGTATTATACTCAAATTACACAGAGTTTGGCTCAGTTGACTGTATACATTCACACACACGCACACATACGTAAACTCACACGCGCATACACACACACATACATACATAATACATACATACATACATACATACATATATATATATATATATATATATATATATATATATA
>NC_068984.1:10266604-10275485 GCF_001194135.2 Octopus bimaculoides
TATATATATATATATATATATATATATTCAGAGATAATTATAGATGCATACATATACAGAAATAATAAACACATATATATCGATCTCTTATCTCCAGATAATAAACTTGTCCTTTTCCTGATAGCAAGTCAGTTTTGGAGAATTATTGATTCTTGAGATTATCTCTCTTCTCAAGTGAAACAGGTTTTAATCGCCATTTGGTTCGCGGAAATAATTTTAATAGATCAAGAATTCATGTATGGTATTTGATATACGCGTATTTCTCTATATGTTCTATATGTCTGTGTATGCGTGTGTATATACATATGTGTGTATACACACACACACACACAAACATGTATGTATGTAGGTAGGTAGGTATGCTGGTAGGTAGATAGATAGGTAGGTAGGTGGGTAGATAGGTATGTATGTATGTATGTATGTATGTATGTATGTAAGTAGATAGATAGATAGATAGATAGATAGATAGGTAGATAGATAGATAGATAGATAGATAGATAGATAGATAGATAGATAGATAGTGCTATATATATAATATATGAAACTATACATTTACAGACTGTGTGAGATTGGTTATATGCAGCAGTCTCTTTCCATGTTAAATTCATCGCTTTGATATTCCCGCCACCTGGAGGATTATCTTAAGCTGTCCAGCTTACAAAGAAAGCCCATTACGAGCATCTTCCCAAACATAATATACATTGAGATGGTTGCTCCATGTAGGTGTGTTTTAATTTTAATTTCCGGTTATTAATTATTTTCATTCACAAATTAATATGAAACCGTTGGAACCGACTGGAAAGTTGATTTCCGGAAGATACTTGTTCGATCAATGAAAGAATAAATCCCAGACTAACAGAACATTAAGACCATTACCTTGCATGGATTTTTCTTTCTCTTTTCTTTCTCGTAAGAAATGTCGATTTGTCATTTCCGTTTATCTCCCTTATCAAAGTGGTTTCCATTAACTATTTGAAAAATCTTTTAGGTCAAATCATTCATTTCGGCTTTGGTTAAAATTCTATAAAGCTGTCCAGGTCAATATGTTCCTTTAAGATTTGTTTTCTTTGATTTACACATAAGATAATGTTTTTCTTTTGTTCTTTCGCAGAAGCGTTTCTTTCTTTTATCAAACCCTCAGATCGATGAAAGAATAAATTGACGTAGACAGTATTTGAACTCATACGTGCAATCATATATTCTGGTGCTCTGCGATTTCTACCAATTTAGAGATTTAACGTATTTGGCAACATAAAAGACGCATGGGTATACTAGACGCATCCCAATATCAGCTGCGCAGTTTCAGGAAAATAAATTTCAGTGCATTAAACCATGTAATATTTGAAGTAGTTTAACAGTATATTACAAGACATTACAAAAGTATTATAGTTATTGCACAAAACATCAATGTACCGTAAATCCTCGAGTATAGTCTGCCCTTGAGTATAATACGCAGGGGATTTTTAGGGGACTGTATCTTTGAAAAACCTAAACCTTGTGTATAATATGCACCCCTTCTCTAACTTGAGTCAAGGAGGTCGATATAACGTCCTTGGTTTATAAACATATATACGGTAACATCCTTTATTATTATTGTATATATAACATAATGCAAACGTGTAACTTTTTTGTGCACATTGTTTGCAGAAAATAAAGAAATAACAGTAATAACGTCAGTGAAAAATAAATATTAAATAAATTGCCTTTACATATTTATCACTATCAGTTACAAGCCCGACATCACAAAATGCGTCTGAATGAACATTGCCGGACAGAAAATAGAGACTCGGACATTGCTTAGAAAATATTTTTCATTTTTAACCGTGTATATAGTACGCACTAGGGATTTTGACGAATAAATTTTGGGAAAAAAATGCGGATTATACTCGTGGATTTACGGTATTTAGAAAGTAAGTTAGTAATAGAGATAAACATAAGACAAGAAATCGTGATGATGAAAATATCTTACTAGATTAGAATAATAAAACATACAAGAATAAAACAACGAAGTAGAGTACATTTTATAAAAAGCAAGCTTCCTCTACAATTAAACATGAACCAAAACTCAAGGGACTATCTGGATTAAAATTAGCATATAGCAGTGACGGTCCGGAAAAGCTTACCTTATGGGAGGCCCAATTTCGTGTAAAAGACTAAGGGTGATTTTTTGGTAACATCTCTTATGGGCCATCAGGTACCGTTATCAATTTTTTTGCTGTGGAACTGGGAGTATAGTTGACTGAATCTAACTAGGATTTCACAAATGTGTGTGAATGGGTGATTATAATTGATGCAATCTAATCAGTAATTAACACTAACAAACAAATGAGTATAATGGATGGAATCAACTAAATTGATAAGAAGGTGGACTTGCTCTTCGTAGTTATTCGAACTGTTATAAATAGCAGCAAAATCTCCCTCAAGTCACGCCCTATCGTCTGAAAATAAGACACACGTGGTTGTAGCTTTGCTCATGTGGGACTAAAATAAGAGGCTAAACAACAACAAAAACTAGTAGTAGTAGTAATAGTAGTAGTAGTAGTAGTAGTAGTAGTAGTAGTAGCCGTCGTCGTCGTAGTAGTAGTAGTTGTAGATTTTCAAACTCAGAACAGAAAGAAAACGAGAAGGAAGATAGTGAAAAAGTTATTCTAGCCATCAACTGCTTTTGGTAGCATTACCCTTTCTCGAAAACTGGACCGTTTTGCAATGTTTTTCTTAACTTCAACCAAGAATTACGCATTTTTTAAAGAGGAAAGCGAAATACAATGGTTAAATGTGTTCATTACGTTTGACCAGACATGGAAAGCTACGAACTCAGAGCATCGAAAGGAGAGCCTAGAAAAATATAATTCGTTTTTAACGGTTGAGCTCGAAGTAGAAAGGCTACAAATGATCGTCTATAAATATTGGTAGAAAAAACCCGTTTGGATAGAAACATTCAAAGGCTGCCAATGGGACTTCGAATTTAGGTTTTATAATTTATACCAATGTTATCTACAGCATTTCTACTTCGATTTTAACAGTTAAGAGTGAAGTATTTCACGTTCTGTCGAAGTTTCTGAATTCTTATGACGTCAACAGCATTGGAAAAAAATATATTTTGTTCAACTCAACTGTTTTTGCGAACTCGTCCTCACATAAAAATTCCTAAATATCGATTACTTTGCTTATTTTATCGATGTCAGAGGAATGAAAAGTAAAGTCAGCTCATATTTGATTGGATGACAGAAACATAACGCCCTGCAGTTATCGTAAAAAACTAATCTGATGTTGCATCCTTTTACTTAAACACACCTTACTCTAAGTATTTGAAATATTGATTTCTTTTTAACCAAAGCACATATCTCCTCCAATTTATAGAAGGCTAAAAAGAGGACTATAATATTTGCGTATTTCAAACACATCCCGGTTACTACATAGCAAAAAGTAAGCTCGGTCTATGTGGGACTTCGATTTTCAGTTAATGGTAGTTCACTTTTCTCATAAAGATAGGGAAGTCGATTGAATCTTTTCTTGAGAGATTATGCAGGTGTAGTCAGCCGCACAAATAAAATTCGGTACTTTCCTATTGTCAACAGCCAATTCTTTTATTTAGTAAAGAATTAGCAAATAAACTATTACACTCATTAGAAAGGTGCAACAGTTGATCGTCGGACTTTCGAAATAAGCTATCACTCCTTCGTGGAGAAAGAAGAGAGCAAGGAATTGCGTGGTTGTTAAATAGTTTTAAATCGTTAGCACCCCGGGCGAAATGCTTACCGGTATTTCGTCTGTTTTGTTTATAGGCGCAAGAGTGGCTGTGTGGTAAGTAGCTTGCTTACCAACCATATGCTTTCGGGTTTAGTCCCACTTCGTGGCACCTTGGACAAGTGTCTCCTACTATAGCCTCGGGCCGACCAAAGTCTTGTGAGTGGATTTGGTAGACGGAAACTGAAAGAAGCCCGTCGTATATATGTATGTGTGTGTATATGTTTGTGTGTCTGTGTTTGTCCCCGCAACATCGCTTGACAACCGATGCTGGAGTGTTTAAGTCCCCGTAACTTAGCGGTTCGGCAAAAGAGACCGATAGAATAAGTACTAGGCTTACAAAGAATAAGTCTCGGAGTCGATTTGCTCGACTAAAGGCGGTTTCCAGCATGGCCGCAGTCTGAAAAAATATCCTTTAGTAAATTACTCTAAGCAACAAAGAATTTGTTACAGAAGACCAAAGAGATGTTCCTAGCTAATTTCGGTTGATTTCAAATCTGTAATTAGTTTTTCTTGCTTTACGTCTAGATTTTCTGTAAAATGGAAATAACTTCGTAAAATTTCATACAACGCCTAAATTTCGGAATTAATCGACTTAATGCCAGGAATATGAAACTTGCTTTTCAAGGTTAAAGCAGTTTTTGTTTGCCAACTTTATACAAATTCTAACGATGTAGCATGCTATCGGCCCAACGGTCAGTCGCTACGTGACAGACAAGTACAGCAGATATTGAAGCTCTCTGCTGGTAAGGAATAAACGGGCTGTGGTAACTTGTGTTTTATAGCATTTATACTGTACTACGATGCGTATTTCTTTTTATTTTGTACATCGTAATTATTGCTTTCTACGTGTTTTTTCCAGTTATTGTGTGGTAATTAAAATGCAATCAAACAGATGTGCTTCTGTAAATCCCCCAGACAACTTCTGCTATAAATGTGGACAATCTTCTTTGGCACTCCGTCGCTTACGACGTCGAGGGCTCTAGTGGATCCGATCAATGGAACAGCCTGCTCGTGAAATTAACGTGCAAGTGGCTGAGCACTCCACAGACACGTGTACCCTTAACGTAGTTCTCGGGGATATTCAGCGTGACCCAGTGTGACAAGGCTGACCCTTTGAATTACAGGCACAACAGAAACAGGAAGTAAGAGTGAGAGAAAGTTGTGGTGAAAGCGTACAGCAGGGTTCGTCACCATCCCCTGCCGGAGCTTCGTGGAGCTTTAGGTGTTTTCGCTCAATAAACACTCACAACGCCCGGTCTGAGAATCGAAACCGCGATCGTTTGACCGCGAGTCCGCTGCCCTAACCACTGGGCTATTGCGCCTCCACAAATGTGGACAATATACACCCACTAAGCTACAACGTAGAAACATAATAACAAAAATTAAACTTGCCGACAAGTATTATTTTGACTGTAAGTTGGGAGAGCAAAAGAGGAACTGGGTACCAGATATTTGCTGAATGGTAAAATAAAAGCTATGCTGTTCTCAATCCCCATGGTTTAGTGTGAGCCGAAAATTCACATCAGTGACTTATTTTTGTTTGACAGAGATTGCTGGTTTCACAAAGAAAACCAAATAAAAAGTCATGTACCCAAACTGCGAGTCAGCAATAAAACGAGTCCCACAGGAGGAAACAAATCCGTCATCAGTTCTTCTACCAGCAACAATAACAGACAGTAGTTCATCTGAAGATTCTGCTAGTGATATAGAAATAAGGAAAGATGGCTTATATGTTCCAGATGCAACTAGTTCCCCACATTTGTTAAGTCAAGCGGAGTTAAATGATTTAGTTCGCGAGTTGGAAAGACCAAAAGAAAAGGCAGTGTTACTTGGTTCAAGACTTCAAGAATGGGATTTTCTCCGGCCAAATACCAAAGATTCCTTTTTCCATCATCGCCATTTACAGCTTTCATTATTTTACTTACAGGAGGAAAATGTTTGTTTCTGCCGTGATATCAGTGGCTTGGTGGAGGCGCAATGGCCCAGTGGTTAGGGCAGCGGACTCGCGGTCATAGGATCGCGGTTTCGATTCCCAGACCGGGCGTTGTGACTGTTTATTGAACGAAAACACTTAAAGCTCCACGAGGCTCTGGCAGGGGATGGTGGCGAATCCTGCTGTAATCTTTCACCCCAACTTTCTCTCACTCTTACTTCCTGTTTCTGTTGTGCCTGTAATTCAAAGGGTCAGCCTTGTCACACTGTGTCACGCTGAATATCCCCGAGGACTACGTTAAGGGTACACGTGTCTGTGGAGTGCTCAGCCACTTGCACGTTAATTTCACGAGCAGGCTGTTCCGTTGATCGGATCAACTGGAACCCTCGACGTCGTAAGCGACGGAGTGCCAACAACAACAACCAGTGGCTTGATGGAAAGGATTGACTTTTGCAATAATCCAAAAGAATGGAGACTGTTCACTGACTCTAGTAAAGCTAGCCTTAAAACTGTATAACTGCACGATAGCAATGAAAAACATTCACCTCTGTTCACTAATTATTTAAGTATGCTTGACATAAAACGTGGCATGGAAAAGTAGCTTAGAAGCAGGTGAGAAAAAAATGGAAAATAGAGGTTTCCGGTTATATAGAATCTGGACGTGATAGAGAAATTTAGATATCAGATCTGAAATTAGCATCAGAAATATAGTAGGAATCAGTAGTTTACGTGTCTGTAACAATAAAAAAAAAAAAAAAAAAAAAAAAAAAAAAAAAAAAAAAAGGAGAAAATTGGTACCTTGTATTATAAATCGGTTGCCGAAATAGGAAAGGTCTAAAATTCTTCTTTAGTGAAAAACTTCCATCTTAGCAAGCATACATTTGTGTTTAATTTTATCAAATTATTTAATGTAGTTTGTGGAAGTTAGAATCGATCTTCACATTATAGTAATTTATCATATACAGGTGCAGGAGTGGCTGTGTGGTAAGTAGCTTGCTTACCAACGACATGGTTCTGGGTTCAGTTCTACTGCGTGGCACCTTGGGCAAGTGACTTCTACTATAACCTCGGGCTGACCAAAGCCTTGTGAGTGGATTTGGTAGAGGGAAACTAAGAGAAGCCCGTCGTATATATATATATATATATATATATGTTTGTGTCTGTGTTTGTCCCCCCAACATCGCTTGACAACCGATGCTGGTGTGTTTACCCCCCCGTAACTTAGCGGTTCGGCAAGAGAGACCGATAGAATAAGTACTAGGCTTCCAAAGAATAAGTCCTGGGAGGTCGATTTGCTCGACTAAAGGCGCTGCTCCAGCATGGCCGCAGTCAAATGATTGAAATAAATAAAAGAATAAAAGACCAATATATATACAAACGCGAGGAACGGCAGTAGTTGTAATATTTTGTCTCAGAGGAACTTCTTAAAGAGAGGCTTTTGTGTTAAAAACTCAGGAGTTCGTTCAGAAAGCCGGTGGATCTCTAGACACTGATTTTCAACATTATTTCGACTCTTCAGTGATAATACATCGGATGTTCGAATCCAAATAGAAAATACTTGTTCCGATATAAAAATCAGTAAACAAAACATTTACTGATTTGTGTAAAAGTTTGCCAAACAAGAATTAAATTAATATACACACGTCATACAGCCTTAGATTAAAATAATTTTTCTCTTTTACCCTTTTACTCTTTTACTTGTTTCAGTCATTTGACTGTGGCCATGCTGGAGCACCACCTTTAGTCGAGCAAATCGATCCCAGGACTTATTATTTGTAAGACTAGTACTGATTCTATCGGTGTCTCTTTTGCCGAACCACTAAGTTACGAGGACGTAAATACACAGCATCGGTTGTCAAGCGATGTTGGGGGGACAAACACAGACACACACACACACATACATATATATGTATATACATATATACGACGGGCTTCTTTCAGTTTCCGTCTACCAAATCCACTCACAAGGCTTTGGTCGGCCCGAGGCTATAGTTGAAGACACTTGCCCAAGGTGCCATGCAGTGGGACTGAACCCGGAACCATGTGGTTGGTAAGCAAGCTACTTACCACACAGCCACTCCTGCGCCTACTTTGAGAAATTTCTGAAACAAAATATTGCAGTTAGAGCCGTCCCACGTTTATATACACACACCACAAATGTTATACAAACTGGTATTTAAATCTAAGGTCGCTTTAAGTATGGATGTCAATTTAAAGATTTTATTGTAGAAATTTTCTTGTAACTATTCATTATTCTTCGCGAAAAATTTTAACGATTGTTTCGTCGAAAAACAGTGTCCAGTCCAGACTATAATTTATCTTATTGCATCTACCAAATTTCTTCAGAGGAAGAAATGTCCACTATAATAACAGGGTGGCTCACAAATATGTTCTATATTCGAAAGATGTTCAAACTGATAGGTGTAATATCAAGATATGAAGAAACAATTCCTGGGATTCAAAGAAATTCTGTGTTCTGCTTCAAGAAAACGGCGGAAGTGAAGATGTTTTTTGTAATCAATTATCTTTTAAATCTTGCTTGTTTCATACTGTTCTATATTTAAGAGATGTTTGTTGTTAACACAACGTTTCGGCTGATACACCCTCCAGCCTTCATCGGGTGTCTTGGAGAAATTTCGAACTTGGGTTCTCATTCCTAAGGTATTTTTCGATGTTATTATTATTATGATTATAATTATTATTATTATTATTATTCAGGTCACTGCTTGGAATCAAACTTGGAATCTTGGAGTTAGTAGCCCGCGTTCGATTCCACGCAGTGACCTGAATAATATTAATAATAACAATAATAATAATAATAATAATAATAATAATAACATCGAAAAATACCTTAGGAATGAGAACCCAAGTCCGAAATTTCTCCTTAGACACCTGATGAAGGCTGGAGGGTATATCAGCTGAAACATTGTGTTAACAACAAACAAGATGGGGACAGAGTGTAACAGGGCTGCCCTTTGAAATACAAGTACAACTCATTTTTGCCAGCTGAGTGGACTGGAGCAAAGTGAAATAAAGTGTCTTGCTCAAGGACACAACGTGTCACCGGGAATTGAACTCACGATCTTACGATGGTGAGCAGAATGCCCTACCCTCTAAGCCACGCGCCTTCACTGTATGTATGTATATATATATACACACACATATATATATACATATACATACATATATTTGTATACA
>NC_068984.1:10275495-10277019 GCF_001194135.2 Octopus bimaculoides
TCTGATCGTTAGTAAGGAAGACACACAAATAAGAAAGAAGAAAGTAGAGGACCACTGATGAGGTCACAGAAGTGTGACGAAAGAACTCTGGCCGAAATACGATGTATATATATATATATGTATATATATATAGATTGTGCTTGATGACTGCTCTGTACTAATCTATGATGCTATTACAATATTCACAAATATCCCGACCCTCCCAGACATCTTATCCCCAACACGCGTGTGTTTGTATGTGTGTCTTTGTGTTCGTGTTTCCTTACACTGTTTGACAACCGGTGCTGGTTTGTTTATGCTTCTGTAATATTAGCTGTTCGTAAAACCTAAAAATTATACGAATATGCGCTAGGGGACGATGTGACCGATTAAAACTCTTCGATGTCGTGCTCCGGCATGGCCGTTGTCCAATCTCTGAAACGTGTAAAAGAGTAACGAAACACCTTCGTTTCCTCGTAAAGTGATTTTGACTTATCCTCTCTCTCTCTTTCTCTCCCTTTCTCTTATTCCCCTTTCCCTCTGCTCCTCCTCCTCTTCATTCTCCGCGTTCTCCTTTGTTCCTTCTTCTCTCTCTGTCTTTCTCTCTCTCTCTCTCTCTCGCTCTCTCACCCTCTTACTTCCATATCTACTCTGTTATTATGTTATTAGACAGGTGTGTACAGGTGTGTGTGTTTGTGTGTGTGTGATGCGCGCGACGTGTCTGTGTATGTGTGTGTGTGTTCAGGTGTTTGGAAGACCCGGCCCCCTTCTTCCACCCCCACCCCACCCATCACTTCACACCAATGCTTGGACTCACTGACTTCTGAGAATCCAACATACAATTTAGTGCATCGCACCTCTTGCTTCGTTTACGTCTGTTGCAGCGGCGGCATCATGTTTTCGTATTAGCATTTATCACCAGGGAGATTACACCTCAGCCGGATTTTATTTCTTTATTCAGAAGACGAAGAACTAAATCGATAATACCATCTGCTTATTTAGTATGATTGATAAATGCGAAGAAGAGAGAAAGCCTGCGAGGTTAGGCGAGAGAAGAACAAAAAAATCATCTCACACATAACATTATTAGTATAAATATGGCCAATGCTAACATTCATAGGCAGAGCAAATATTAACCAGCCCAAGAAGAAACAGACAAACGAACAAGCCGACCAACCAACCAACCAACCGACTAACTGGAAATAATAAATAAATATTTACATTTGCTTCTCATCTACATAGTTCCGACTTCAGTCCCACAGCACGGTACCTTGGGAAAATGTGGAGGCCCGTCGTATATATATATGGGGAGAAACGGTATTTGAGTAGATGGGTGTGAGTGTTGTGTACGCGTGTGTGTTTGTGTTTGTTCTCTACCACCACTTGACAACCGGTGTTGATATGTTTACGTCCCTGTAACTTACCTGCTCGGCAAAAGAAAACCGATAGAATAAGTACCAGACTAAAATTAGTCAAGGCGCTGCTCCGGAATGGCCGCGGTCGAATGACTGAAACAAGTAATATATGTCTGTGGAGTGCCCTGCC
>NC_068984.1:10277463-10280673 GCF_001194135.2 Octopus bimaculoides
ATATATCGTTGCTATTATGCACAAGTGTCGTAAGTCCAAAACGTTGCTTTTTCAGAAAACGTAAAAATAGTTTCACCATTCGATAGCAAAACCGTTGTACTACACTTTCACAATTTTTGATATCTTGGCATCTGAAGCAGCTGGAGATACAATAGTTTGACCAAAAGAACGGGCTATTGCAAACAAAAATATTGAAAAAAAAACTCATTTGGGCAAATTTGGACATGCTGCAGTTTAACATAATAGCAACGATATATATATATATATATATATATATATATATATATATGGGAGAATTTACGAAAAAGCAACAACAGACGAGGACATATATATACAAATATATATATATATACGCACACACATTTCTATATATGTATGCCCATATATATGTGTGTGTGTTGGTCTACTCATGCGTGTGTGTGCGTTCGTGTACAAGCAAACTAGTCAGCAGTGAAGTAGATATGCGCTTATAAGTTATCCATCCAAGTATGATGCTAGAATCCACCTAGAACGTGCTCTCTATGAAAGCATGGTGGAAAGTAATGAAATTAAGTTTTTGGCGTAGAAAATTCTGGACTACGTTTTGACAGACTTGACTATAAACAGCTGTCTGGTTGCAAGGACGTGATCAAATTGCCAGCGCTGTGAGCTGTGCTGGTTGCTGTGTATCGTCACTAACTACAGGTTATTGCTTCACTGCAAAGCTTTGTGTGCTGCCAGTGATGGCCGTGGGGACAACTGTTCTGCGAAAGCTGCTTCGGCTGTGTCCGTTGCTGTCAGCGATTAGGTATGCCTCTTCATAAAGCAGCTCACTAATCATTGATTATTTGAGGGGAATCAATTCGAATAACTAAGTCATTGAATAAAACTGTAGCCACCGACCTCGTAGTCCCTTTATCAGGAGAGATTGACTGAAATTACTACAATTGATTAAAAGATCAGCAATTAATCGTGGATGACATATTTTCTGGTTCCTAACAGGATAAAATATATACTTTGAATGCTGTACACACACACACACACACACACACACACACACACACACACACACACACACACACACACACACACACACACACACACACACACACACACACACACACACACACACACACTTTCACCGGGTTTCAATTTCCGTCTACCAAATTCACTCACAAGGTCGTTCCGAGGCTATAGTAGAAGACACTTGCCCAAGGTGCCACCCAGTGGGACTGAGCTCGGAACCGGGTAGCTGGAAAGCAAGCTTCTTACCATGCAGTCACTTCTGCACCTATACTATACTGTTGATGTTCCGTCACTGGCCAGCCGCGTCGTCTTTAATGAAAGACAATCCAGTGATGACATCTCGTCTTTGTAAGAGTACATAGAATAATGTTAGCTAATGTATCCTTTCCTTAATTAAAACTGTAGGGTGTGATGTGAAAGACATTTGGCTGCTATTTCTGAAGGTCTCTTGTGTTGCAAGAAACAGCATGTAGGCACCATCTTGTTCGCTCGCTGACAATGTTATATATATGACGTGATGATTAGAGATCGAATACCCAATATTTGTAGCGGTGTCTTAGGTTCCAGCTGTGTGTCAGCCTTGATTAAATCTACGTAGTTTTACAAGATCATTTCATTGATGTATTTAATGATTGATATCTGATGCTGTTGAAAGAAGGTAAATAGTCCTGTCCCAGCTGGAGGTTATATTCTAGGTCTGTGTTCATTTAAGTAGAGCAAATCTGACATATCTAGGTCGCTTGTAAGACGACGTCTGTGTGCGCATGAGTAAACGGAAATGAAGAGCTGTAGTACCCGAAATGTATTTGTTACTTGCTTCAATCATTAGACTGCGGCCAGTGTATTCTGTTAACAGACAGTACATCGAAGCCGATATAATGTGTGGCAGAGAGAGATCTGGTGCATTGCAAGCATTCAGGTTGATTCCTCTTTCCGTACTCCACCAATCTCAGCGGGATTCAAAATGGCACTGACTGCTGATTGGTTCTACTCCTCTAAGTCATGCAAAATTTTTTATCTTACACACATACACACACATACACACACACACACACACACACACACACACACACACACACACACACACACACACACACACACACACACACACACACACACACATGTATATACATAGTCACAGATGTTCCAGTGATTTTCGGTGTAGAAAACAGTAGCACTCAAACGATTCGCACTTAGACTCCGATGTCTTTACAAGGGACCAATTCCGTGGGGTAAAGCATACCTTTAAGTGGAAACAAGGTGAGCAGATATGGAGGCAATTATGCGGATAAAGAAGTTAAATTTGATATACATATATATTTTGTGTATACATACATACATACGTACATACATACATAGTATTAGGTCGTCAAGTATGAAATTTGTAGTAAGGTATATGGTAAACTTTGACAGCTGCTCGTTTTACGCCATTATTATATTCTGACAATCTTTATTTTATGTTAGAAAGCTGACACATTTATTTCTTTATTCTAACTCATTTTGCGCTTTATAAAGTATTTATAAATCGTTTTTTGCTTGATTTTGTTTAGAGATGGATAAGTCGGAAATTCGTACAGTTTTGAAATACGAGTTCTTTCTTGGAAATATAGCATCACAGACAGCTCGGAATATTAATGGAGTATTTCATTCTAATGTTATTACACAGCAAACAGTATCAAATTGGTTTGCAAAATTTCGTTCTGGTAACTTTGACCTCAAAAATGAACAATGCGGTCGACCAGAAACAAAGGTGGACAATGACGTCGAGTCAGATCCCTCTCAAAGTGCCCGTGAATTATCGTTGTTTGGTGTTAGCAAGCAAACAATATTGACTCACCTAGTTCAAATCGGTAAAGTGTAAAAGTTGGATAGGTGGGCTCCTCATGAACTCAATGAAAATCAGAAACAGCGACGTTTGGAAGCTTGCATTATACTACTTTCTCATCACAAAAATGAATCATTTTTGAATCGAATTGTAACATGTGATGAGAAATAGATCCAATACAACAACCGTAGACGCTCAGCACAATGGTTGGACAAAGACGAGCCACCAAAACAGTCCAAAAAGCAAAATTCATCAAAAGAAGCTGATAGTGTGTGTTTGGTGGTCTGGCGCAGGTGTGATCCTTTATGATTTCATTAAACCTGGCTCATCAATCACAGCCGAAGTATACTGCAGCCAACTGGACCAAATGATGCAGAAAC
>NC_068984.1:10281605-10286898 GCF_001194135.2 Octopus bimaculoides
AATTATATGTATTTATTCTATCCTAATAAATAATAATTCTGATAGAATAAATGGGTTAATAGAAACCAAGGTAGCAAAGATCACAAAATAACTGTGGTGTAATTCCTGTTGGTGAGGCAGAAACTCCTTGATATTTTGGGTATTTGAGTATATTTAAAAATTTAAGGAATGGAGAAAACGCATGTTATAACTGCATACTTTATTCCGACATATGTTTCGAAGAATTACAATTTATGCGATCCATAGGAATCGGCGATGTTAAAAATGTAAACTTCTCCTCAGGGAAATGCATGGGAATCATCTTAAACGTAAGACATTATGACCGAGTATGATAACTATAGTTGGAGAAGGTTATGACGTGATTCATTTGAAAAAAAACGTTGGAGATTAGGACGCTACCAGATAGTAGGATGGACAACACATACATACAGATATATATACATACATACACACATAGTTATATACACATATACACATATATATATATACACATATATATACGCACACATACACATAAATTTACACATATACACACACATACCTACCTATACACAAATACACACAAATGCATATTCATCCCCATATATACATAAATACAAACATACACACACATATACATACACATATACATGCATCTACGCCTATAACCAAACAAATACATACGCATATACATATATATACATGTATACATATATATACGTATACACACACATGCACATACATGCACATACATACATACAAGCATACAAATACATATATATATAAAAAACCCATATGAATTTATTTACATGTATATACGTAGATGCATGTATATGTGTATGTATATGTGCGTGTATATTTGTATTTATGTATATATGGGGATGAATATGCATTTATGTGTATTTGTGTATAGGTAGGTATGTGTGTGTATATGTGTAAATTTATGTGTATGTGTGCGTATATATATGTGTATATATATGTGTATATGTGTATATAACTATGTGTGTATGTATGTATATATATCTGTATGTATGTGTTGTCCATCTTACTATCTGGTAGCGTCCAAATCTCTAACGGTTGGATCGCATAAATTGTAATTCTTCGAAACATATGTCGGAATAAAGTATGCAGTTATAACATGCGTTTTCTCCATTCATTAAATTTATATATATATATATATATATATATATATATATTTTTGTTGGCACTCCGTCGCTTACGACATCGAGGGTTCCAGTTGATCCGATCAACGTGTGTGTGTGTATATAGCCGTGACTATCTCTTCCTGTAATATGGGGAAAAAGTATAATTCACCTACCTCGCTGGTCCTCTTGTAATGTCGATCCTTTCCAGCCGGGACACATCCATAGAGACCCTATCTGCCTCTGGCCAGACCCTAATTGCAAATTCCCTCAACTCACACAGCCACCGCATCTATTCCAAGCAATAACCCCAAATCCAGAGAGACCCATGCTGGTCATCCTTCCGTTCACATGACCTCCCTCGCTACTCTCTTTCCGGAAAGACCGCTCAACCACGTGACGTCACTGACCCTATACTTCCAGCCCACCTCAGCCCCACATTCCCTTTTACGACGGGGGTGCTGAAAAGTTCCTGGCTTTAAGGGTGTCACGAAAGGCCTGGTCGGAGGCCCAACTTCCGAGTTCTTTTGCAGGGCTTAGAAAAACTAAGAGACCGCGTCAATAAGTGTGTGAATACGAGAGGGGAATATGATGTTGAATAAAATCATAATTAGCGAATCCTTTTGTATTTTTTTCTTACCCAAAGCCAGGAACTTTTCACCAACCCCTCGTATATTACTTTTTAAAGGTATTATTTGTGTTACATTTGGCTGCTATTTCTAACATGTTGAAGGACCACCAAGAGTCTTCGTTGCAGGTTCGCATTTTTGCTTCTATTTCGTTTTCTTTGCGTTGGTCTGCTATTTTTACGAAATATCAGATGTAAACAGCTCTTTTTTACAAAACCAACACGAAGACATATTTGAAATATTTGAGGTGGTTTGTTAGTGTGGAAATTACGTAATTCTACTAATATTTGTAATTCTGACACTTTTCAGTTATTTGCAGCGCAAGTTTGAAACAATAAACCATTTTAGCACAAATAGATTCCAGTAACCAATCTCTAATTACACAACGATGTTTGTAAAAAATTAATGGAAAGACAGAACAACTGGTATATAAGGCAATGGGAAAAAATAACTTTTAACACGAATGAAAGCGAGATATTTATAGACGTTCGACTCAAAAAATATTTCCTTAAAAATGCCAAGGACTGTGAAAGAAGTTTTCATTGGTTGGTTTGAGTCAACGGAAATCTAAGCTCAGATTAAATACATCTATCCTTGTTTATCATGGATTCATTCAACACTGATCCGAGATAACACGGTACGCTCAGCCGTGAACCATGTTGCATTTATCGCAAATTGACTTGTGATAACACGGGTCAATGTTCAATCAAAGATTCTGCTTGATCTACAAGCATGCACCTCCAGTGGTCATTCTGTCTTATCTCTACGGAGACCGTTAGAGGAATAAAGGATAACTCAATACTGCAGTTTCAAATTCTTCAGATCATGTGCGTGAGTGCGAATCTGATTGGTTATCGTCAGTTGAGTCTATCATGAACGACCAAATATTCAGTGAAGCTCTACATAGCGCCGAAAACTTACCGGCTGCTATTTCTAGCAATGATCGTACTTCGTGTACAACTGCTTTATATATTTATATGTGTGTGTGTGTGTTTGTGTGTGTGCGTGCGTATATGTGTGCGTGCGTGTGTGTATGTGTGTGTGTGTTTGTCTGTGTGCGTGTGTATGTGTGTGCATTGTGCGTGCATGTGTGTACGTGTGTGTGTCTCTGTGTATGTGTATACGTGTGTCTCTGTGTCTGTATTTGTCCTCTCCACCGTTTGACAACCGATGTTGGTATGTTCACGTCTCTGTAACTTAGCAGATCGGATAAAGAAATCGATAGAATAAGCACTTTTAAAAAAAGGCACTGGGGTCGATTTATTCGGCAAAAACGCATTGCTCCAGCATAGCCGCAATCTAATGACTGAAACAAGTAAAAAACATTTGATACAGTGATCATAAAATGTATTTTTCACTGTTATATTTTTATTATTTACGGACCATATTTTATTATAATTACATCTTACTCTAAACATTATTCCAACCATGAAAAAATATTATGTGCGTTCAAGAACTGGTGTTATTTTGATAAATTAGGGGAACAACTTCGTGTCTGAGAACGAAATCTATTTCTCCTATGTGTTTTGGTATCACTGATTCCATAAACACGACGGTTTTCCTGGAACCAAAAAACCCGTGATAAACGAGTACCAATGCATAAACATGCCTGTCTTATAAACGATGTCAAAGATATTGCGTTATATTAAATAGATTAAAAGCAGCGAGTTCGCAGAATCGTTGGCATGCCGGACATAATGCATAGCGGCGTTTCATCCATGTTTACGTTGTGAGCTCAAATTTCGCCGATGTTGACTTAGCCCTTTATTCTTTCGGATGTTGATAACATAAGTGCCCGTTGGTAAGTACTGGGGCCCAATGTAATTGATTATACTCCTCCCTTCAAAATTTCAGGCCTTGTGCCAAAATCTGAAACCATTATTATTATTATTATTATTATTATTATTATTATTATTATTATTATTATTATATGAAAACTCACAGCTTATTTTGCTGGTTATGATGGAAAGTGTCAGCTGTCCACAGCCAGCAGACTAAGGTGACACTTGTTTTACTGGTCATGCTTCAAGAACCCTGCCAAGAATTCTTGCAGTTCCAAGCAATGCTGATTTTTTGTAGGTGTTCTGCCTTCACACTTGCACCAATCTTTTTCAGCCATGTTGCTAGTTGTGTTCCGATACCTCCAAGTGCACCACTTACTATTGGTATCACGTCTACAATGTACCAATTACTATTGGTATCACAGCAGCGCATGCCATCAAAGTGACACTGGGGGTAAAATATACGAAGCCCAGTATAACCATCATGTCTACCCGTCTGATAAAGGTACATCAGGCACATGCATCACAAGTATATATGCGTGACATGGTGATCTTATATCAAAATAAACAGTGCATGACCTCGCAGGTGGGGTTCAGTTAGAATTTTCTTCATGTCACGTAGCCCATCCCGCTCAAAAGATCTCTGAATAAGGGTTGTTTAAGGATGTTGAGCGAAACACCCATGTTTTCAGAGGTGAATTATCCAAGCCCCAAAGAATTCTTCTCAGCATATGACTATGATGCTCCCCAACTACTTCTACTCGTGATCAGAGATGCACATATCGTCAGCTACTAAGGGACAGGCTCAACTGGTTTTAAGGTCAAGTAACTGACAAACAAATCTGTGGTATGGAGTAGAATATTTGTTGTAGCCATCTTTGATACCAAGACAAAACAATGTACATTATAACAATTATCCTTATTATTGGGTAAGATGTTTAGCGGCTTTTCGTCTGTCTGTACATTCTGAGTTCAAATGCCACTAAGGTCGACTTTGCTTTTCATCATTTCAAGGTCGATGAAACAAGTACCAGTCGAGGACTGGGGTCGATGCAATCGACTAACCCCTTGCCTTAAATGTGTGTGTGTGTGTGTGTGTGTGTGTGCCTATATTAGAAAGGGGTTTCTTCTTCTTCTTCTTCTTCTTCTTCTTCTTCTTCTTCTTCTTCTTCTTCTTCTTCTTCTTTTTCTTCTTCTTCTTCTTCTTCTTCTTCTTCTTCTTCTTCTTCTTCTTCTTCTTCTTCTTCTTCTTCTTCTTCTTCTTCTTCTTCTTCTTCTTCTTCTTCTTCTCGTTTGGGTGATCTTTTACAGTTATACAATTTTTTTTTTCAATAGATGTTTTTATCTCTTCAAAGAACAAAACATACACAAAGACAGGTGTAAGTCCTCGCGCAATTATTAAAAGAAATATCAACTCTGCATCAATAACCATTGAGTACTTATTCGACTTATGATCTGCTCGATCATTGATCGATGTATGTATATGAGTTTGTATATATATATATATGTATGTATGTATATGTGTTTGTTTGTGTGTACACACACACACACACACACACACACACACACAGATATATATATATATATATATATATATATATACACGTATATATTTATATATACATACGTGTGTGTGTATATGTATGTATATACATTTATCCAACTTTCCATCCACCAATCAATATAAATATATATATATATGTATATATATATATATATATATATACATATATATACATATATATATATATATACATATACA
>NC_068984.1:10287703-10288879 GCF_001194135.2 Octopus bimaculoides
TCTCTCTCTCTCTCTCTCTCTCTCTCTCTCTCTCTCTCTCTCTCTCTCTCTCTCTCTTTCTGCACGCACATACATACATACACACATACATATATATATATAATTCAATGAGAGTTAGAGGTTGTGAATGTAACCAACTAAGGGATAGTATGTATCCAATATACTGCTAGTTGAGTACCTAATTAATACACATATGTTGGTTATTGCGTGGTAATTACTCTACTGAGTATAATAACTGGGCGAAGGTAACAAGTGGTCTTTTACTTATTTTATATGGCGAGAATAAAATGGAGGGAATCCAGAGGAAGAATTCATCAGCTGTTAGACATTATAATCTGTCTATTTATTTATTTAAAACAGTTCTGATAATATATAAATATATATATTTGGGGGAAACCAATTTCAACACATTCAGGAGAGCCTGACAAACTAGGTTCCCGTAAGGAGTCTATGAACGTCTACATACATGCATACATACATACATACATACATATATTCTTTTATTTTTTTTACTTGTTTGAGTCATTTGGCTGCGGTCATGCTGGAACACTGCCTTAAAAGATTTTTGTCGCAGAAATCGACCCAGGACTTATTCTTTGTAAGCCTAGTACTTATTCTATCGGCCTCTTTTGCCGAACCGCTTGGTTACGGGGACATAAACACACCAGCATCGGTTGTCAAGCGATGAAGTGGGGACAAACGCAGACACACACACACACACGCACACACACACACGCACACACACATGCACACACACACACACACGCACACACACACATATATGTGTGTGTGTGTATATATTTATACGACGGACTTCTTTCAGTTTCCGTTTGCCAAATCCACTCACAAGGCTTTGGTCGGCCCGTGGCTATTGCAGAAGACACTCGCTCAAGGTGCCACGCAGTGGGACTGAACCCGGAACCATGTGACTGGGATGCAAGCTTCTTACCACACAGCCATATGTTTGGTTCTTTTTGTCAGGTTATATATAACACCGATTTAACATCATACTTTTTAGTCGCGTACCTATTAATCTTTGCAAGGGAACATTTCGCAGTAACTTCGAAGTTTCGGATACATTGCCCTCATCAGACAGTGAACAGGCTGAAACTACGAAGTCACAGACAATAATTTTTTTTTTTCTAAAAAAAGTAATCAGTATGAATATGTTTAAGT
>NC_068984.1:10295963-10300278 GCF_001194135.2 Octopus bimaculoides
CCCTTGAAAATACACACAAATGAAGCCTAGGTGCTTCGCAACAAAATTATTTAAAAATTCCAACAAAATGTGGACAGTAAAAGGTCAAATAAACGTTTACCTTCGCAGCCGATGTGACAGCACGTCCGTGAGAAGAGATAGATAGATACATAGATAGATAGATAGATAGATAGATAGATAGATAGATAGATAGATAGATAGATAGATAGATAGATAAATAAATAGATAGATAAATAGATAGATAGATAGACAGATAAATAGATAGATAGATAAATAAATAGATAGATAGACAGAGAGAGAGAGAGGGGGAGAGAGAAAGAGAAAGAGCTCTTGAACAAGATTTAAGCGCAACTTCGTTAGAGACAGCATACTCCCTACATTCTATTACCTTAAAAACATATAAACTGGGACCAAAATTAAGAATTAGACCCACTGTCTCCAGTATTAACAGACCCTTCTATGAAGTTTCTCGGCTTCTACCTAATATTCTCAAGCCATTGCTTCAAACCTTCCCAGAGCATGTTGAAAACTCCACCGAAATCATCGACAAACTGAGAGATCTCAACCAATCCATAATTAAAAAATTACTAAACTTTTAGCTTAAAAGTTTTTTTCTTCCTTGTAAAGCTCCGTCTCAGCACCACCAGCTATCAGCTTACTAACTTTGCGCATTGCATCCTCTATTGCATCCTCTCACCATCTTATCTGCTTTGGGCTCACAGCACCAGATGCCTATGAACTCTTTTACTCTTTTACTTGTTTCAGTCGTTTGACTGCGGCCATGCTGGAGCACCGCCTTTAGTCGAGCAAATCGACCCCAGGACTTATTCTTTGTAAGCCTAGTACTTATTCTATCGGTCTCTTTTGTCAAATCGCCAAGTTACGGGGACGTAAACACACCAGCATCGGTTGTCAAGCGATGGTGGGGGACAAACACAGACACACAAACACACATACATATATATATATATACATATATACGACAGGCTTCTTTCAGTTTCCGTCTACCAAATCCACTCACAAGGCTCTGGTCGGCCCGAGGCTATATTAGAAGACACTTGCCCAAGGTGCCACGCAGTGGGACTGAACCCGGAACCATGTGGTTGGTAAGCAAGCTACTTACCATACAGCCACTTCTGCGCCTATTAGAAAATGAACAACCTTAATCGATTTTCGAATCTTATTGGGTTCTCATCAGAGGCGTCAACATTATTCTGACAGTCTCCGTTAACTACTAGAATGGACAACACATTCCAGTACACGGAGTCCATTTGTAAACATATCCCTGCCGATGGAATCAAGTTTGTCTGGACCACTGACCATACATGGAGCAGTTAGAACACACTTCTGTCCCCTTTTTTGCCAGGTATGTGAATAACATCCTCATATTAGCATCATCTCGTGAGGAGGCTGTTAAAATATACAACATGTTCAGCAATATCACTGAACATAAAATTTAAAGTGGAGCGTCCCGATAAAACCAGTTCCTTACCTCTGCTTGATCTTGAACTCAAAATCACAGAGAACGGATGCATCCACACTAAATTTTACTGAAGAGAATCATACAGGGGCCTGTTTGTACATTATAATTCATCCGTTCCTATCGGAGCTAAGACGAGCTACATTAGAACTGAGATTTTCGGGATACTCAGTAAATTCAGAAAGGGAGGAAGCAAAAACACCAACGGCATACAATTCTGAAAAGTCTTGATGGAGAATGGCTCTTTAGACTCTATAGGACATCACCAGACCACCTAACAAAACCCACACAGTATTTTTTAGAACAGTTACATTTTAACGAAATAACAACTGCTGCAAACCGTGCGATCTGTAAGGAGGGATTGAATTTGCGATTGGCATAGTCCGGGCCTTCCCTGCGGGAGATCCCAACTAAAATAAGCCAAGACAATAGAAAATTATATGTACATTGCCGAACATACCGATCAAAGATTAAAATATATGTTCGCAGTCCTACGTCGCGTATAAAATCACGCGTAGCAAATGTAATGAAATGCACATCGGAAATACTATCGGACAGGTACATATACAGGTTAATGAACACCTTTGTGCTTACGCTTCTTCTGCCAAAAGTATTTAAAAAACCCACCTATGGAAATGTCATACTCAAGATATCCAGGTTTTTGTTGAACTACACAAAAGAAAAATTGGGAACTTGAGGATAAAAGACGCAATTTTAATTAACAGGTACAACTCAGTCACAACAGATCCGAACTGGATGCAGCTGATCGGCTACTACAGCAATGCAAAACAAACTCTTCATAAACACACACTACAGAACAGAGAGCAACACCTTTCTTCCAAGATATCCTGAAAAATGGGTTCCAATCTTGAAATATTGAAATACCAGCTAAAAGTACAAACCATCGACTGGCGTTATCAACCTCTTATAACTTGCATTGTTTTGGCTTTAAAGAAATAATTATAGCTAGCATAGCCTATAATATTCCTGATGATTTGGGATTTTAAAAAATGGGTGATATTACTTAGAGGTTAGATAAGGTGAGGTACCATAGATTTAGATATATAAAGTGAAGGAGAAGTGATGGAATGTTGTATGTGTCTTACCCCAGAGTTTTTTTTTTCACTTTATTTACAGTATCTTTTCTAAAGAGCATAAACGACACAACTTTTCAATTTTCCTGATCTTTAAATAAACCAAGGCTTTTATACCAAAGCAACAAATTATCACAAAAGGTTCTGTCTGGAACATTATGGTTTTCCTGCTCTGCGGAAAATCAGTTTGTCGCCCTCTTGGACTGTGAACTGTTTCTGTTCACTAATTTAAGGTAGAAACCGTCATAAGTTTCCATGGATCCCACCGTTTACTTTTCTGGAACCACTGGGCGCTAGGGCTCCACGTGATCAAGAACTAGCAGCCCAAATCCTGCAACTGATACATTAATATTAAAAAAAAAATATAGACCACATTTGTATAATGTGGCCTTCGTTGTATATTGTCTGAAAGAAAGAAAGGATGGACATGGTTCGAGTACCTTTGGTCTGCTTAATCAGCGCTGACTTGGGACTAAACAACAACAACAACAACAACAACAACAACAACAACAACAACAACAACAACAACAACAACAGTAGCAGCAACAACAACAACTTGACTATCCCCCAATCCACATTTCCCATTGCCTATATAATCGTTAGAGTTAGTACCTAATCTCAGAAATCTAAACTGAATCAAAATGTTTAATATCCACATCTATCATGAATAATTTATGTTGCAATTAAAATCATAAAATCTTTCTCTTCAATCAAACAATTACTCTTCGACACAATCTGTATTTAATTATCTGCTCTCACAAAATCGCTCATAATAATTTCCAATAGGGATTTTGCTTTCTTCGATAAAACAGCCTCTAATCTCTTCTTGCAATGAAATCAACTGTGATTTCTATCGCCTAATAAATCACAAGCAATCCGTTCGCCTAATTTTCTTTGTCAATAAGCTACGAAGCAATTCTAAAGAAAATAAATAAACAAATAAATACAAAATTAAACAATTGTACATTAATTTGTTCTAAGCTATTTCTTCCAAACACATTTTATTTTTATTTAAACAAGCAATTTTCTATTCGTTTTGCTGTTACTGAACAAGAAAAATCGATCGATTCCGCCATATTGCTCATGTATCTTATTCGTCTTGTTAACTTTAAAACGTTGAATAGAAGTTAGATTCGGTTTGCAAGATATAACTAAGTTTGTAACGAAACACTACGTAACGAAACAATGCGAGCTAATGAGGGAGGCTCATACGTGGCTGCTTGAAATAGCAGTTAAATTTTCATTAACATTACATGGACTTAAAGAAAAATGAAAGACACATTAAATAATACTGTACTAGATGTTCGGTCCAAGCTAAATATCGATCTGCTAAATATTCAAAGACGTTCCAACCGTGACCATTCCGTCTTATTTTCAGATGGGCATGGCCCTGTGGTCAAGAAGCTCGCTTTGCAACCTTCTGGTTTTGAGTTACGTCCCACTGCACAGCACTTTGGTCAAGTGTTTTCTATTGTAGGCTCTGACTGACCAATGCCTTGTGAGTGAATTTGGCAGACGGAAACTGTCTGCAAGCCAAACGTACATACATACATACATACATACATACATACATACATACATACATACATACATACTGTTATGTCTCAAGCTACTGCTATCTAGCACCTTCGGGTGATCTCTGCTCGACTGCTACATAACTGCTACTCAACTCCTCTACCACGGCTATACTACCTCTATTTTTATGTCTTGGGTGATCCTACTTCTTCATTGGGGGGGGGGG
>NC_068984.1:10300288-10302435 GCF_001194135.2 Octopus bimaculoides
AACCGGTGTTGGTTTGTTTACGATCTCGTAACTTACTGGTTCGGCAGAAGAGAACGATGGCGCCTCAGCATGACTGCCGTCCAGTGACTGGGACGAGTGAAAGAAAAAAAGACAGAGAAAGAAGAGAGCAACCAAATATTCGGCCTTACTGGCAGTGAACCACCATGCAAAGCTGCTCGACATGGGCCCCTCTCTATCTCTTTGTTGTATTGAGGACTTCCAGTCAAGTCACACTTTTTCAGTGAGTCTCCATGAAGTTCTCTCTCACTGCCACCCTGTTAACTATGATGTGATCCAAAGTTTCATTTTATCTCGAAACCTTTTCCTCCTCATGTCAACGAGCTACTTGCCATCATCTGCAACAGTACTCACTCCTGCAGAAATGGTACTGTCCAACATTCCTCTCTAAGTTTCCGATCTAATCTAGGCTTCACAGATACCCTAGACATTTCTGCTTTAACTTTTACTGACCTTTTACTGACTCCCTGTCTAATAACAGTGAAAACATCCTTTAATGGGGTTACAGCAATCATGCGTCGCTTCTAACAGCACAAAGCAACAATCTCTGCATTAATCATTATTGATAAGAGCAGTATTAGTACCAAAAGGTAATCTTTATATCCAACTAAACATGGATGTCTTGTTAGAACACTGTATTCTGAGTTATTAGCCTTGAGAGATCTTCTCTTATAGGCACTTGGCGCATAAAAGTACACACAATAGGCGGCGAGCTGGCAGAGTCGTTAGAACGCCGGGCGAAATGCTGGGCGGTATTTCGTCTGTCTTTACGTTCTGAGTTCAAATTCCGCCGAGGTCGACTTTGCCGTTCATCCTTTCGGGGTCGATAAATTAAGTACCAGTTGCGTACTTGAGTCGATGTAATCGACTTAATCCCTTTGTCTGTCCTTGTCTGCCCCCTCTATGTTTAGCCCCTTGTGGGCAATAAAGAAATAAAAGTACACACAAGATCACAGCAGACGAAATTCGCCAGTCACGTGATTTCGTTCTGTTGGAACTCATCAGTGTGAAGCACCTGGTGACCGATTGCCAGAAAAATCTCGCTGCTTCGATATTTACATATATTAATACAACGTTATCGTACCTAATCCGCACTAAGCAAGAATAACGCACAATTAGAACACTCAAAATCCGCTACAAATGTTAGGCCTTAGCATCAACGAGGATCTTGACAAATACATAGCCTTAACGTAAGGACTAAGAGTCTACAAGTGGACTCTTCTATGGTAAATGACAGACAAGACATGGTTTATTTATAGCGTGTATGTGTTGTACATCAGCTCACTCACTCCCTCCATCAAATCGACATGGCCTGTACATGTGCCACGTGTCGGTTGTCGACATGATTGCTATGTACACTCAGACACGCACACACACAAACATACACACACAGACACACACACACACATGCACACGTTTATACACACTCATATACGCGCACACATCCTGAACTCTTAAACTCTGCTGTTGTTAATGATGGATAAGGGTTCCGCGGATGCGAACCTGGATAAAGCCAACTGCTGGTTACAGAAGTCCAGCAGATCGACAACAGCCGAATCTCCCGTGGACATCTGCCACTGAGGAACACATAGCAAGGTGAAATTACGTGATCTGGCAGTTCCAGAGGCAGTAGCAGACGATTTTTGTCTGCCACCGATATAGTTATGCATAATTTTATGCACCACAAGTCAGTTTGAGAGATGCTCTTCAGGGAAATAACGTAGTTTTCTGTGTTCTAACACAACCTCTACATTGAGTTGGAGATCAAAATTACCATTTGGTACCGATATATATATACATACTTTTGTAAAGTTATAAACATTTAATTATTAAAGTGGAAAAATTATCAGAAAGGCCACTCTATTAATGTTTTCAAACACACACACACACACACACACAGTCGTCAAAGAGTCCAAAAGTCTGAAAAAGTATATATTCATCAGGTATCCATTATGGCCTAACTTACCATTCAGTTTTGCACTGGTGATTAACCAAGATGTTTATAACAGATCGGTTATGTAACACCACGTGCTCATCAAAGCTAGCAGGAATGGAAAAAATTGGTAAGACCGGCTCTAATAGACATATAATACTGTAAACTTTGATTCATATATATATATATATATATA
>NC_068984.1:10302598-10306786 GCF_001194135.2 Octopus bimaculoides
ACAAGCAAACACACACACACAAGCAAACACACACACACAAGCAAACACACACACACACATATGGGTACTTATATGGATATACATATATATGCACACACACGCATCCACACACATAAATACACACACACATATGTATATACTGTAATACCTCACTTTACGAGGGCCCGCTTTAGGAGACCCCGGGTTTACGAGTTATATTTTGCAAGCACAAGTTCCAAATTTTGAACGAAGTACAAAAATTTCTACTACCATAACAAATGCTTCTGCGTGTTATCGAGAAATTTATAGAGAGCGAAAAAATAAAAGTTTCTTCTAAGCAAACAACTCGACTTGCTTTTTAAAAAGAAATCTACAAATCCGTCTACGAGTGCTTGTGAATCGGCGATCGCATCTGCAAGTGATGGTGTGTATGAATCTAGTGCAAGTGAGAATAATTCAGAAAACTGCTATAATAATAATATTTTTTATTATAAATAATCTTGACATATTTTTTTTTACTTTACATAGAATATTCTTTACATTCTAATGTTGTTTCATTGCAATTTATTTACAGGTATTATAAATTTTATAGGTAAAATGTTTTTCTGGGAATGAATTGTAACATTGCTATAATGGGAAAATATTTCTCTGCTTTACGAGTTTTCGCTTTACGCACGGTCTTTGGGAACAAATTAACTGGTATTTCGAGGCACTACTGTATATATACTTTTCTACTCTAGGCACAAGGCCTGAAATTTTTGAAGAGGAGGCCAGTCGATTAGATCGTCACCAGTATGCAACTGGTACTTAATCTATCGACCCTGAAAAGATGAAAGGCAAAGTCGACCTCGGCTGAATTTTAACTCAGAACATAAAGACAGACGAAATAACGCTAAGCATTTTGCCCGGCGTGCTAACGTTTCTGCCAGCTCGCCGCCTTAGAAAGGTTAACGATAAAAAGAAAAAAATGTGTGTGTGTGTGTGTGTGTGTGTGTGTGTGTGTGTGTGTGTGTGTGTGTGTGTGTGTGTGTGTGTGTTTGCAATGGACTCTCCCGTCGAAGACGACGTAAGAACGTTGAGCTTTTGCCGAACGACCTGATCAAGTGTTTGTGCCGCACATCAGCTTGTTGACTTCCCGCATCCATCAAATCGACAGGTATACGATGTACCATGCGTCAGTCGTCGAAGTGATCGCGGAGCAACGTGAAATAAAGTGTTTTGCTCAAGAACACAACACACTACACGATCTGTGAATTGAGACCACGATCTCGTGATCGTGAGAGCAACACACTAACCACTAGGCCATGCACCCTTACACAACAACAACAACAACAACAATAATAGATAGATAGATAGATTGATTGTTAAATAGATAGATAGATAGATAGATAGATAGATAGATAGATAGATAGGGAGTGAGAGAGAGAGTTAGAGAGACAGATAGATAGATAGATAGATATATAGAGAGAGAGAGAGAGAGACAGACAGATAGGTAGATAGATCGATAAATAGATAAACATATATATATATATATATATATAGATAGATAGATAGATAGATAGATAGATAGATAGATACATACATACATACATAGATAGATAGGGAGTGAGAGAGATAGAGAGACAGATAGATTGATTGATAAAAAAGACAGATAGATAAAAATATTAAAAATAGTTGAAACGATAATACACGATGGTGAAAAGTGCTAGTCTGTGTAGCAGACGCATTTAACCGATTCCAGCAGTGAGAAGTGTTTATGCTAGAAATAGCAATCGCATCGCTTTGAAATCACACAACTTACTGTCTCTTGAAAAGAAGGAACATATCGAGTAACGTCATTGTAGATATACGATCAAGAAGGTGGGATGGCCGTGGCCGGAACGCCTTTAGAATTTCGCTGCTCGATCGAGACTGACGACATGGATCGAAACAATACCAGCAGCAGCACCAACAGCAGCAACAACAACAACAACAACAACAACAACTACTACTACTACTACTACTACTACTACTACTACTACTACTACTACTACTACTACTACTCAAACAGCGCCGGCGACGATGGCGATGAAAAGTTAAAATGGCGAGCGAATGCAGAATTTACTACCGACGCTGAATCTGGATTGTAAATAAATGAACGTTTATAAACATTCGCTTTCTTTTACGTGTTACATGTTCTTTGATGTAACAACTTTGTGATGTTCTCTCACAAAGATTTTCACGTTGGGGGGAGGGGTGTGTGTGTCACGTGATGTGATGACGTCAAACACTCGCATATATTCACCTAAATTTCCTCTCCATCCATACACATACATTCTATTGGAAAAGTCTGTGGCTTATTGCTCGACGCGCTAGAAAAAACAGCCAAGTTTCTCTCAAACTATACATGCGTAGCGGTATAGTATGAAATTACCTTTCAACCACGTGTTTTCGAGTTCAGTCCCACAGCTCGGCATCTTGGGGATGTGTCTTCTACTATCGCCCCGAGCAACCCAAAGTCTTGTAAGTAAATTTGGCCGACGGAAAACTGAATGAAGACCGCCGTACATACAATCATACATACATACATACACACTCTATCCAGATTACAAGTTCAGGTTTATACCTGTAATTATTGAGGCCCTGGGATATGTAAAATACTGCCTAAATACCAGTCTTGAGAAATTAGGCTTCTGAAAACCAGAAAGGAGAAAGCTAATTCGAAGACTACAGATCCAAACTATCACTGGAACTGTAAAAATCTGTAAAACTTTCCAGAAGCTTATCATTTACATATACATGATCATGTCTAGATATGCAACTATATGCATGAGAATACATGCATAAGGCATACAAATCTGCACGTATAGATAGATAGATAGATAGATAGATAGATAGATAGATAGATAGATACATACATACATACATACATACATACATATATACATACATACATGCATGCATACATACAACAAAAATATCCTGTTGTTGATGTTGAAATTCTAATGAAGGAACCTTGGATCCAGGTTAAAAACCGGCTCTTTCTCTCTTGGCAAGAAATCTTGAAATAAAACTGAACAATGACATACATACATACATACATACATACATACATACATACATACATACATACACACTCAATCCAGATTACAAGTTCAGGTTTATGCTTATAATTATTGGGGCCCTGAGATATGTAACACACTGCCTAAATACCAATCTTGAGAAATTGGGCTTGGCAAAAATCACCACCACCACCACCACCACAACAACAACAACAACAACAACAGCAACAACAATTCATCTTTTACTTGTTTCAGTCATTAGATTGCGGCCTTTGTTCACGTCGTTTGTTTACGTCCTCGTAACTTAACGGTTCGGTAAAAGAGGACCGATAGAATAAGTACTAGGCCTTACAAAAAAAAAAAAAAACTCGGTTCGATTCGTTTGAGTAAAAAAGAAAACTCTTCAACGTAGTGCCCCAGTATGACCGCAAACTAACGACCGAAACGTTAAAACAAAGATAAACTATAAAATGTTGTCTCAGGTAAGATCTGATCGAGCCGACCCATGAATGAAAAGGTATTTCATTCGTGATATTCTCACCATTTTGTATATATTAGGGATAACATTGCCTAATGCATTCTTCGTTTCATTAAATACAAAGAAGTAACAGAATTAAGGCAGATTTGGTTGTTGTTTCCAACAGGAACAACCGCCTAGAGCTATTTTTTTCCCCTCCAATGACGCGTTTTCTCATATTTTTTTTTAACCAGGCGGGAGATCACGTGACGTGATGACGTCTTACATCTGCTCATATTCACCTAGATTTCTTCACATTCAATGTTTAGTAATTCTTATCAATGGTTACTATAGTGACAGAGCCGTCATGTGATCGCAGCCATAAACGTCATCGACGCCATAACGACATGAAACGCTGGTACTAAAAACCCATGTTTTCCCCACACAATTACGCACATTTAACGATGGCATTAAGCAATATCAGCATATTTTTTCCTCTGGAAATTGAATAAAATCGATAGCTGAAGAGAAAAATTGGGTTTTGCCTATTAATGGAAAACATTTTAACATAGGATTAGTTGTGACGACTGGATCTTCAGATATGTTGCCGTTTTCGTATGAAAGATAATCTTTGATGTGCGAAAGGCCTTCGTTGGTAACTAGTGTGTGTGTGTGCGTGTTCGTGTGCGTGTGTGTTTGTGCGTGCTTTTC
>NC_068984.1:10307608-10311073 GCF_001194135.2 Octopus bimaculoides
GTGTGTGTGTGTGTGTGTGTGTGTGTGTGTAGATTTATATATATATATGTATATATATATATATATATACATATATACATGTTCAGTTTACAGCATGTCTTTACTTAGTTTCATGTCCTCCGGATAATCATCAGACAATGAATAATGCTGCATCAGAACTGCTCGTATGTCTGTCTGACTGCATGTCTGTCTGACTGCATGTCTGTCTGACTGCATGTCTGTCTGTTCATCTGTTTGTTTGTCTTTCCAATTCTGCTGTAATGACTTATTTACATCTACTTTTCTCTAAAAACTCCTTTTTACCGATTTTTTTATTATTATTTACACACACACACACATACGCACGCACACTCTCACACACATACACGCACACACAAATACACACGTATACATAAACATCCACGCCGAAACACATACATTGAAATGCAAGCACATCCATACACACAACACTTCTATATGTATGTTTATATGTAACGACACGCATACACGTATCCAAATAACTACACAATACCACGTGACGTGTAGCACATGCGCACATATGCATATCATCCATTTCATATGCAGTGTTTGATTAACAGTTTACAAGGCTCCACCCTACAGTAAGCAGCAGACGTTACTCTAATCCAGTTGCGTAGTCTAGATTAACGCTGAATAAAGTGTCTTGCTCAAGGACATTCCATGCCACCCGAAGTGGGAATCGAACTCATGGTTTTGCGACCGTGAGCCCACTAGCTTAAACACTGCACAAAATGTTTTCCCACATATATACATATACCTATACATCACAAATGTCGTTATGCATACTCGAATTGCGATGGGTAAATTGTCGCCATTTTTCTTTTAATTTCGCGCATGTGCATTGTTGGCTTTTGATTTTATCGACTACACAGAATAGTAGGGTCAGTTGGACACTGTCAGCAAGAAAAACAGCACCATGACGCAATTCACTGTGCCAGAAATTTGGAAATGAAATGCTGTATTGCCTGGCATTCACACCGGAAGTAAAATACGAACAGATGGTGAACACACAGAACAACCGTTGGTTTGCCTTGTCCCCCCAAACATGTACCGAGAGTAATAAAAATCAAACATCCAGTCAACATCATGGTGTTTGGAGAGATCACTAGTGATGGTGACGTTATATCTCCATTCATCTTCCCACACGATCTCAGACTCAACACGGAGGCCTACAGCAAGTGCCTGGAGAATGTAGTGCTGCCCTGGGTCAAGAGGATGGCTGCTGGAAGACCCTATGTCTGGTAACAGGACTCTGTACCATGCCGCACAAACAGGAGAACCCAGTCATGGCTGTCAGACAATTTCTGCGACCACATCACCCCTAACATCTGGCCACCTAACTCCTCAGACTGCAACCCCTTCGTTATTATGTGTGGGGTGCAGTTGAGCGAGAGAACAGCAAATTTCCTTGTAACACCAAAGATGAATTGAAGGCAAGGATTATGGCAGCATTCACCAGCTTAAACAAAGAGACCATCCAGAAGAGCTGCAGGAGATTCCAAAGTCGTTTGGAGGCTGTGGTTGAAACCTAGTGGCAATTTTATTGAATGAATTTACTCTTAGCATTTCAAGATATTTTTATGTAATTTTGGTAAACATGTGTTAAAATGAGATGTCAGTGTTATTTTCATTTTTGTGTAAATTAGACGACAATATACTCACCACGCCCTGTGTGTATATATATATGCACGCACGCACGCACGCACGCACGCACGCACGCACGCACGCACAATAAGTGGAATCGCTTCTCTTTCAAAAAAAATACAGCTTTCACTTCAGTTGTAGGCCAGACACGTGGTATTAATGCTGGTGTTCACTGATGTCGCTAGAGCAGAATTTTCAACTTCTGAAACATATCCGACCTCTGTGTCCAGCCCGCGAAACTACTTCTTTGAAGTCTAAAGAAAAAAGACATTTTTCAAAAACCTGTAGATCATCAGAAGAGCTAGGGAACGCTTTTAATCTCTCCGAAATTGCCTGTAGATGTTCGGCATTAAAAGGATTTTGTCAGTAGTTTAACGATTTATGGAGCTTGTCTAAAAGGACTAACTCGAACAGATGATTACTATACTTTTATCTCCGCATCAGTTAAGCATAAAACTAGGTTTACTGACCAAATATTAGAAGGATATGTTGTTTTTGTGGTTTCATTTAACTTGAGCTCGCCTTACAAAATATTGTGAGCTGGGATTGCGATCGCATGCGTTTCTGCATACTACCTGATTGTTACGCAGATATGTTTTGTTATTCTGGCTACCTCATTCTTGGATAAAAAATCCGTGTTTTAAAGCAGAAATCCGCAGCCACTAAACGGATTTGGAGGTTTCCTCTCTTGCATCACTAAAAATCGATCCATCCCGAGTATCTTCCAATCTATTGTTAGATTTCAAGACCATAATTACAAAGTTCCGTGAGTTAGTATCATCTGATGGTCACATGATTTAACCAAAAGTAAATAGAATGCTCAGAGAAGACATCGTCGAATCAAGTGTTTGTATGTTGAAGCAAGTATTTGTATGTTAAGCATCGAGTAAGCGTTTAGATCCGGGGTTCCCAACCTTATTTTGCTTGTGAAACCACGGAGAGCTGTGGACCCCATATATGCAGATGTAAATTTTTGAAATAAAATATTTGTTTGTAGGTTAGTAAAAACTAACAATGAAACAATTTCGATATATTCACAACATAAATTCGAAATACAAATCTTGAAAATTTCAATAAATACAGCTACCTGTATTTATATATGGACCCACAAATTACATTTTTTTAAATCGTGGGCCCCCTTAAAGCTTCTGTGGATCCCTGGGGGAACCCCTGGTTTAGATAGTGAATCTATTAATGGTTTCGAGTCAACCGCTAACTTTCTTTTACTGTTTCTGTCGTCGACATGGCGAGCGGAAATATGCCCAATGCAACAACAGCAAAATGACGTTAGAGGATGACTCTTCCGAAACTATTAATAGATTCACCTATTGGTACTCCGTCGGTTACGGCGACGACGACGAGGGTTCCAGTTGATCCGATCAACGGAACAACCTGCTCGTGAAATTGACGTGCAGGTGGTCGAGTACTCCGCAGAAAGTGTACGTAGTTCTCAAGAAGATTCAGAGTGACACCGACTGTGATGAGACTGGATCTTTGTAATTACAGGTACATCTAATGTTTGCCAGCTGAGTGGACTGGAGCAATGTGAAATAAAGTGTCTTGCTCAAGGACACATCGCGCTGCCGGGAATCGAACTCATGATCATGAACCGAATAGCCTAACCACTAAGCCACGTGCCTTCATTCAGATTCGCTCCCTTAAATGCTTGCCCGATGCTTAACATTATTTCTTTTTTTATTTTTTCACAAAGTTCAGTCACTGTTGTGGCGAGAGTCATCGACACCCCTGAGGGATTGGAAGAATGGACTCTTATAAAGAGAAGAGGTTCGGTAGGAGTCCGTA
>NC_068984.1:10311206-10314050 GCF_001194135.2 Octopus bimaculoides
CGAACTGGCAGAAACTTTAGCACGCCGGGCGAAATGCTTAGCGGTATTTCGTCTGTCTTTACGGTCTGAGTTCAAATTCCGCCGATGTCGAATACACTTAAAGCTCCACGAGGCTCCGGCAGGTAGTGGTGGTGAACCCTGCTGTACTCCTTCACCACCACTTTCTCTCACTCTTTCTTTCTGTTTCTGTTGTACCTGTATTTCAAAGGGCCAGCCTTGTCAAGCTGAATCTCTCCGAGAACTACGTTAAAGGTGCACGTGTCTGTGGAGTGCTCAGCCACTTGCACGTCAATTTCACGAGCAGGCAGTTCCGTTGATAGGATCATCTGGAACCCTCGTCGTCGTAACCGACGGAGTGCCACCACTATGGACGAGTATATTAATTTTATCATATAAATAGTTGAACATGCTTGGTACTAACTTGAAGGTAAAGGGAGGTAATTAAATAGCACAAGACACATCAACGTTTGTGCCAATTAGCAGCCTGTATAGAATATCTGAAATATCGATATGTAACTCTAATGATACTGTAAAGACATTCTGAGATATCGATTTACTGCACGTACTAAGTCTTGATTGACATATTTTTCTGAATCTGGTGTAGCATTTCACGAATACTCTTAATTCTATTCCCAATATTTTAAGATATACTTCCACGTTTCTCATTTATCGATTAGCAATGATCTAAAGACCAATGATATAAAAGTTTTCCATTTGACTTGTAGTCATTCCTTGTGACGTTGCTGTGAAGTGGCGATGTCTCTCGAATCCAGCTGCTGTTGCTACTATAAACGTTTAAATCATCAATTCACAAGCTTTGCTTATTACGTTTATTTACATCACTTGGAACTCGAGTGTGTTCACTACGGATCTTCTATAAGCAGCGTGGTTGTTGCGGTTATTTATAGCCCTAGGTCAGACCTCAATGGATAGAGCCATGAGCAAAGATATTCCTGTTATCTTTCGTCTTTTACTTCTTTCAGTTATTAGATTGTGACCATGCTGGGGCACCGCCTTGAAGAATTGTAATCGAACGAATCGACTCCGGTACTTTTGTTTTTTCTCTTTTAAAGTCTGGTTCTTATTCTATTAGTTTGCTTTTGCCGAACCGTTAGGTTATAGGCCGTAAAGTGAAACGGTGGAAGAGAACAGAGACACGAGGACACAGAGACACGCATGAGTGCACACGCACACGTGCGCGTGCACACACACATACACACATGCACACACGCATATACATAAAAATACATACATATATGTATATATACGTCGGGCTTCTTTCAGTTTCCGTTTACCAAATCCACTCACAATGTCAGCCCGTGGTTATAGTAGAAGACATGTTCCCAAGATGCCACGCAGTGAGACTGAACCAGGAACTTCGTGGTTGGAAATCAAACACTTTACCACACAACTACACCTGCCCCTATGATCACATCGTATTTACGAAAACGTTAAATATCTGAAACTACTTCAGCCAATGTATCATCGATTTTTTTCCGATCGATAGGGATAGTTAAATTTAAGAAAGATTTAACTATTATTTCTAGCAGTGGTTTCTACACCCTGCATTCTTTAAGAAAACTTTGTTTAATGTTCCAACCCCTACAAAAAGAAAATCACATTTGAAGATAAAAAATGTCAATTTTCTAATGATTCATTAATTTATTATCTTAACTGCGTCGCGTATAGTTGAGTGGAATAATAAAGATCTTGGTGATATTTCAAAGATTTACTAATTATATTCTGCCTTAATGGTCGACTTTAAGGCGCTGAACTGGCAGATTCATAAGCACGCCGAACAAAATGCTTAGCGGCATTTCGTCCGTCTTTACGTTCTGAATTCGAATTCCGCCAAGATCAACTTTACCTTCCATCTTTTCGGGGCCGTTAAAATAAGTACCAGATGAGAACTGGGGTCGATGTAATCGACTTACTCCCTCCTCCCAAATTGCTGGCATTGTACCAAAATTTGAAATCAATAATCTAATTCTGTAAAGCAATTTTAATGATGCGTATATTTTCCTAATTTTGCGTAACTCACTGAAAGGCTATCTCGTCCTCCCAGTGAATATAAACACGGCACTCTTGGGTTTTCTGTATTGGCATACTCTTTTTTACTATTTTACTCTTTTACTTGTTTCAGTCATTTGACTGTGGTCATGCTGGAGCACCACCTTTAGTCGAGCAAATCGACCCCAGGACTTATTCTTTGTAAGCCTAGTACTTATTCTATCGGCCTCTTTTGCCGAACCGCTAAGTTACAGGGATGTAAGCACACCAGCATCGGTTGTCAAGCAATGTTGGGGGGACAAACACAGACACACAAACACAGACACACACACACACACACACACACACACACACACACACACACATATACATATATACGACAGGCTTCTTTCAGTTTCCGTCTACCAAATTGACTCACAAGATTTTGGTCAGCCCAAGGCTATAGTAGAAGACACTTGCCCAAGGTGGCACGCAGTGGGACTGAACCCGGAACCATGTTGTTGCTAAGCATGCTACTTACCACACAACCACTCCTACGCCTATTAAAATAATTAGAATGAATTGAATAAAATAGAGTGAATTAGAAATAAATACTACTCTTACCGGGCTTTGAGCGACTGGTTTTCGTAGCTGATGAAGCGAAACGACGGAGAAATGTATGCGTCCTACGATCCAGTGACGTCACTCAGAGCCAAAAGTAAAACGCCTTTCTACAAAAGTTTAAATGGAGAATTATCTTCCGGGACTCTTCCTTTAGTGAATGGTCTTCTCCGTTCGAGTGCACTCGAACGTGTTGAACATGATTTCACACTTACACACACACACACACACACA
>NC_068984.1:10314215-10314888 GCF_001194135.2 Octopus bimaculoides
TATATATATATATATATATATATATATATATCTAAACGAGTGTATACATACACACGTACACATCTATATATATATATGTTATAATGAATAGTTAATCGAAGATTTTGAGCAGTATGTGTGTGTGGTGGGCGGATGCTTGTGTGTGTGTATGTGTATGTATGTGTGTGTGTGTATGTGTGTGTGTGTTTGAGACAGTGAGTTATTGCAAAAGACGAATGAATTACAAAAGAAGGGAAAAATTATTATCTGGATTGTTCTGTCTGTGTTGCACATACATTTCGGTAATCGATCCTCGTTGCAGCAATCTCCCAAATACGCCCACATTTCCAGTCAATGCCAAAGGCAGCAGTAGCAGCAGCGGCAGCAGCAGCAGCAACAACAACAACAACAACAACAACAACAACAACAACAACAACAACAATAGCTACGACTGAAGCTAACCCCTTTATAGCAATAACAGTAAACACGGCAGCAACAGTAACAAGAACAACGGCAGCCGTCACCTCTACTACTATGTCGGTAACCACGACAACAACGATATGAACAACAACAACAACAACAACAACGTCAACATCAACAATAGGCCACACTACCGTTACCACCACCGCCAACACCACTTGCATCACCACCACCACCACCATCATCATCATCATCATCATCATCGTCACAACGT
>NC_068984.1:10315832-10316904 GCF_001194135.2 Octopus bimaculoides
GAATTAGTTTTTAATTCGGTTTAAATTGGATATTACCACTAACTACTACTACTACTACTACTACTACTACTACTACTACTACTACTACTACTACTATTACTACTACTACTAGTGCTGCTGCTGCTGCTGCTGCTGCTACTATTACTACTACTACTGCTACTACTACCATCACTGCCACCACAACCATCATCACTTCTGCAAATAGTGGTAGTAGTCGTAGTAACAGCAGCAGCAGCAGTAGTTAGTAGTAGTAGTAGTAGTAGTAGTAGTAGTAGTAGTAGCAGTAGTAGTAGTAGCAGCGCTGATGATGATTATAATGGTGATAGTTGTGGTGGTGGTAGTGATGGTGGTAATAAATCGGAGATGATAGCGATGATGACAGAGACAGCGACGACGAAATGGCGATCGTGCCGACCGCGATGAAGACAGCATTGATGATGATGATGATGATGATGATGATGATGATGATGATGATGATGATGATGACGACGAATATTTTTTTCTTTCTTCTTTTTTGGTTAACTTATTGGCTTCTATTTCCGGTTGAAGGGCTACGCCCATAGCTTTCGCACGTCCTCTCAACTTACATAGAGATTTATATCCACTTTACAGTCCCGCTTAACACATTTGCACTGTCGACACCCACAACGGCGAAACAGGTGCAGGAAACGAAGGAACATTCCGGAAGTCCAACGTCTAAAGATGTTTGCGCATGTTGCGTCAGCACCGGCCCGCATGTGGGAGTCGTACCCCATTCTGTGTCTTCGTCAGAGTGGTGGTGCTAGTGATGATGATGATGATGAAGATAACGATTTGTTTTCCTTCTTATTGATTAATTCATTGGTTATTATTATTTATTGATGATGGTGATGATGATGATGATGATGGTGACGATGATGATGATGGTTAAGCCTTTTTTTATATGAGTACAAGACCAGCAATGTATAGAAGAGAAGTACACTAGATCGAATCGTTACTCAGTACTTTATTGGTGCCCTCCTGAGCGAGACAATCTTTTATCGTTTATCTTTCACAGGTTTCAGTCATTAGACTGCGACCATGTTGGGGCAGC
>NC_068984.1:10317489-10320691 GCF_001194135.2 Octopus bimaculoides
TATATATATATATGGAGCAAAAACGCAATAGAGGACAATAAAACATTCGGATAGATAGACGAACCAAAGGCAGACAGGAGAAGCAACAATTAGAAGGAAAGCCAAAAAAGGACGGGTCATTCGTGGCCTTCTTTCCTCAGTCAAGTACCAGAAGTCATGACCGTTTCGGGCAGTTACATGGATAGATAGATAGATAGATAGATAGATAGATAGATAGATAGATAGATAGATAGATAGACAAAGAACTTTGACAAAAATAGCTGATTTTTGGTTGATAGAACGATTAAACAAATAATCGATTAGTTAACTTGTTAAATGGTTAACCAAATGATTAATAAAAATAAATTCAAAGAAGGATATCATTAAAGAACAAAGCAAGCATCTCAGGGAGACTAATTTTATGGAAAATTCTTTAGGGAGGTGGGTGATCGAGTAAAGGTAGAAAAATTACTGTAATAAATCAGACCCCAAAAAATCAAACCTAATGATTGAGACTGAAGTATCGATATTTCCCGTGAAATAATATACTGGGAACAAATTGTCAACTTATACGTATATTAGCATCTTCTTAAACTCGCCTACGTATTCCTCTTATGAATTAATTGTTACCGCTAAAAGCCATCACATGTTTCTTCAAATTCTTCGTTTTGTGCGATATAAACTCGACAATCGAATTTCATTATATAGATTGTAGCAAAAAAAACAAAAAGAAAACAAAAAAAACAAAAAAGAAACAAGAAACAAAAAGCAAACAAAAGTGTAGCGCATTTAAATAAATGAATGCAGAAAATTATATTTGAAAGAATTTAACAGTAGGCATTATAATGTTGCCCAACTCGCCCACTGGGAATGATCTGGAATAGGCAGAATAATGTCATGGAAAATTATAATTGAATGTGAAGGCATTAAAATTCTTTGGAAATTCACCAAGTAATGAATAGCTTTGGACAGACACGTATCGTGAGTGCAAACTCCGAGAAGAGTATTGTCAACGAAAATCATTATCACTTACATGTCAATAAGTGAATGTATGTAAATATATTTTGGCAGCAAAAAATATCGTCTTACACACACACACACACAGACAAACACACACATATGACGGGCTTCTTTCAGTTTCTGTCTACAAAATCACTCACAGGCTTTGGTCGGCTCTCGGGTATGGTAGAAGACACTTGCCCAAGGTGCCTCGCAGTAGGACTGAACCCAGAATCATGTGGTTGGGAAGCAAGCTTCTTGTCACACAGCCACTTCTGCTCTTTTATTTTTTTTTCCAGTCATTAGATTGTGGATATCCTGGGGCACCACCTTAAAGAATTTTGTCGAACGAATTGGCTCAAGCACTTATTTTTTTAAAGCCTGATATTTATTCAACCAGTCACTTTTGCTGAACCGCTAAGTTAGCGGGACGTAAACACACCAAAATCGACTGTCAAACTGTGGTGGGATACACCCACACCTACAACCCCCTCCCACCACACATATACGACGGTCTTCTTTCAGTTTCCCTCTAGCAAATCCACTCACAAGGCGTTGGTTAGTCCAAGGCTATAGTAGAAGACACTCGCTCAAAGTACCACACATTATGACTGAACCCAGAACCATGTGGCTGGGAAGCAACCATATGGTTGCCTCCCAGCCATGCCTAAATCTTTGAAAGCCCATCTATGGTTGCTTCCCGACCACGCCTTAGTATTTGAAAGCAGCTGATTTATTCTAGAAGGCGAGAGAAACAGACAGAGTCAAAGAAAGAATAAGAAAATAATCGATACCAGAATCTGACAAATACTTTAGTCATCGACTCTGAAATGCAACACTGACCTCGGCGGGATTTGAACTTGAAGTGTAGAGAGCCGGAACGATTATCGTGATGCCATCTGTCCGACGTTTTAACGACTCTCAAGTGACCAGCTTAATCAATCATCAGAGATCTCTTAACTTAGTAGACCAAGGCAAGTAAAGATATGATTAAGATCTTTCTCGAGTCATTTAGACTAAGGCCGGTTTCCCAGCTTCCGTGGCTGATATACTACCCCTGGATGGGACGCCAGTCCGTCGCAGAGTTACTCATTTTTGCTAGCTGAGTGGACCGAAGCAACGTAAAATGAAACATTTTGCTCAAGAATACAACGCGTCGTCCAGTTCAGAACTCGAAACCACAATCTTGCGACATTGAATCCAACACACTAACCACTGAGCCACACGCCTCCACAGACAATAGTAAAGATAAGACTGTTTCTAATCTTAATCAAACAATTTCAGTTTACAGAATAAAACGTTTTCCAAAGAAACAGATTTTCAAGAAACTTCAATCAGTTTTTCCAATTTTAGCTGAGTATTTCGAAAACTACCTTAAAAACGTATGAAATGGAATGTGAACGACCATAACCGAGATGGAGACCCATAAGGCCTTTAATTGCACTAAAAAGAAACATTGATAGCCTGGTAGCTGTAGCGATGTCCATTTGCCACAAAACATTACGACAGGAATGTAATTTCCTGAGACGGTATTTGACTAAAGTAGCTTTAATTTTATTGTCCCGCTTTTCATTATACATACATACATACATACATACCTACCTACCTATTTACCTACCTATACATACAAGCATATATACATACATACATACTTACATACATATATGTATATATATATATATGTGTGTGTATATGTATATACATACATATATATATATGCATATATATATGTATGTGTGTGTGTATATATATATTTGTATGTATGTGTGTATATGTACATATATATATATATACATACAAATGTATATGTATATATACATATACATATGTATGTACACAAACATACACACATTGCATGATTTGATCAGGTATTTACGAAGACGCACACACACACACACACACACACACACACGCACACACACACCACACACACACACACATACACACACACACACGCATAGCATTAAACCTGCTTCAGCCTTTTCCTCTTCTCACTTCATTCTTAGAATCTAATTTGATGTTACTAAAATGCAAATTTGCATATTTCTACGTCGTTCATTAACATATTTAAATACGTGGAATAAAGTGAAACCAATCCCAGTGAAAGGTTTGAAAGCATTTGGTATGTGGGTGTGTGTGTGTGTGTATGTGTGTATGTGTGTGTGTGGTGTTTGTGTGTGTGTGTGTGTGTGTGTGTGTATTGTTTGTGTGTGTGTGTGTGTAT
>NC_068984.1:10320817-10322076 GCF_001194135.2 Octopus bimaculoides
TTTGTGTGTATGTTCATGTATGTGCGTGTGTGTGTGCGTGTGTGCGTGGATGTAGCGTGTGCGTGTATGTGCATGCGTGTGTGTGCATGCGTGCGTGTGTGTGTACGCGCTTGTATGTATGTGCGTGTATGTGCGTGTGTGTGTGTGTATGTGTACGTGGACGTGCGTGTGTGTGAGTGTATGTGCGTGCGTGTGTGTGTGCATGCACGCACGCATGTGTGTATGTTTGTGTGCAAGTGCGTGTATGCGTGTATGCGCGCGCGCGCGCGTGTGTTCTATGTGATGAGGAGAAACTAATACCATTTAGCAATCTAGAAAGAAAAAAAGACCAACACACGAATAACTAGTATTACCTACATTATTCTTGAGAGTGACAAATTCATAGAAACGTGGTCAGGTGACCCAGAATAAAGAAGTCAAAGGAAGAAGACTGAGTGTCAGAACATTTAATCCATAAACATGAGTGCGACAACGAACACTTTGTTTCGCTCGAGGGCTCGTCAGAAACCACTTGTGTTTTCTGGTTTAGTTTGTCACATAGAGAACCAAAGATGTAAAGATTGAGAAGGACTATATGGTCGAAAGAAAGCTACACCAGTAGGTGGCAGTAAAGCGGCGAGTGGGTTGTGTGTGGTGTTATTAAGGCCTGCAACGAAGCCTCAAAGGGGGTGAGGATAGTGTTGAATAAGGGGATAGTGCCGGCATATCCCTCTTTACACTTTGGTTTTCCTGCGGGCACATGACACAGTGGTTAGAGCGCCGGGCTTACAATCATGAGGTAGTGAGCTCGATTCTCGGACCGGGTTGGGTGATGTCTTCTTGAGCAAGACACTTTATTCATGTTGCTCCAGTTTACTCAGTTGTAGAAATGAGTTGCAACGTCAATGGTGCCAAGCTGTATCGGCCCCTTTGCCTTTCCCTTGGATAACATCGGTGGCGTGGAGTGGGAAGGCTGGTAGGCATGGGCGACTGGTGGTCTTCCATAAACAACCTTGCCTGGACTTGTACCTCGGAGGGGAACTTTCTAGGTGGAAAGTGGAGCATTCCAGGGAGATTCAGCGTGACAAAAAGTGTGACGAGGCTGGCCCCTTGAAATACTACTCCTTTTTGCCAGCTGAGTGGAATGGAGCACCATGAAATAAAGTGTCTTGCTAAGGGACACAACGCACCGCCGGGAATTGAACTCATGACTACATGACCGTGAGCCGAATATCCTAACCATTAAGTCATGCGCCTTCACACACATACATACATACATA
>NC_068984.1:10322864-10323379 GCF_001194135.2 Octopus bimaculoides
ATAAACGCACACATATGTACGTTTGTGAATGTGTGTGTGTGTGTGTGTGTGTGTGAGCGACGCGCACGTATGTGTGTGTGCGTGTATGTGCATGGGTATGCTCTGGTATGTGTATTCACAGTAGAAAATTGGATTCATAGAATCAAACAAAACTCACAGTAAACATCCCCACAAGGAACCGGCTATCAGCTAACAGATTAATTGAATTACGACGCAGTGTAATATGTCCATATTGCTGAAAATCCAGGATATACGAGCAATAAATATTTCCACGAGGAATGTATGTATGTATGTGTCTATTTGTGTATGTATGTGTATGTATGTATGTATGTATGTATGTATGTGTATATGTGTATGTATGCATGTATGTATGTATGCATGTATGTGTATGTGTATGTACGTATGTATTTATACATGTATGCATGTATTTATGTATGCCTGTATGTATGCGTGCATGTATGTATGTATGTATGTATGTATGTATGTATGTATGTATGTATCTATATGTATGTATT
>NC_068984.1:10323501-10326629 GCF_001194135.2 Octopus bimaculoides
ATGTATGAATGTATATATGCATGGATGCATGTATATATGCTTGTATGTATGTATGTATATATGTATGTGTGTGTATATGTATGTATGCACATATCTGTGTGTAAGTATGGATGTATGTATGTGCGTATGTATGTATTTATGTATGAATTGATAGATAGATGTATATATGTATGTAAGTAGGTAGGTATGGATGTATGTATTCATCTATGTATGAATGTGCGTTTGTGTGTGTATGTATGTATGCATGTATGTATGTATGCATGCATGTATGTATGCATGTATGTATGTATGTATGTATCCATGAAGTATGTATGCATGCATGTATGTATGTATGTATGTATGTATGTATGTATGTATGTATGTATCTATATGTATGTATTTGCGCACGCAAATGATTACTTTCTTCCCAGAAAGCGGCCATATCATGGCCGAAGCGAGATAAACATAGCATAAGATTTATGAGAAGCAATTTCTAGACTAAATTTTGTCTGTCTTCAAACAGTTTAGTGCAGGATGTTTGTTGACCCTCTGAGGCAGATAAAAATTGATTGATACCCGACAGAGAAAATATTAGCAGGAGAGGAATTACAGCGAATTTTGTAAGTCTGGGATAAATACTCGTTTAAAGTGTTTGAGTTTGTAGCTATGATGTGAGACAATGGAGGGCTGAAGAGAAAAAAGCGATTTGAGGAGAATTTTGGGGGAAATCAAATGAAAGTGGTACACGGCTTAATCAGAGAATGAAGGGTAGTCTCCGTGCATTTAAAGGGTTTCCCACATTAGAGAGAGAGGAAAAAGGGAAGGAAGAAACTATAATTCCTCAGTTTCAGATGTTTATTTTGTCTTTTGTCTTTTAGATGTTTCAATCATTGGATTGCGGCCGTGCTGGGGCACAGCGTTGAAGAATTTTTAGTCGAATGAATCGATTCCGGTACTTATCTTTTTCTTCTCTTTAACTTGGTGCTTATTCTATCGATTGTTTTGCCGAACCACTAAGTTACAGAAACGTAAACACACCAACGCCGGCAGTCAAGCGGTGGTGGGGGACAAACACACTCACACACACATTTTAATTGCAAATCTTTGATCAGATCCTCAAAATTAATCTTACGTAACATGTCTGCTTCTATACAAAACAGAGATAAGGCATCTCGAATATTATTTTAGCAAGTTTAAAGTAATTACTTTTGTGCCGTAGACTATTTACCATTTCCGTGGTACCTCCCTTCCTCTGATGTCCTAAGCACGTGCTTATTTTGCTTAATGGGTTAATCCAGTGCTGGCTGTGGGCAACTTATACTCTGCCTTACATCTGCTAGTTGAACCTCTTCAGTCACGGATAAAAAAGTAAAACTATTTTTTAATTATAAACCTCTGAGCGAGGTATAGGACACAGAAAGTGTGTCAATAGCCAGCTGGAGGAGGTGTCTTCCTGGGGTTACAAGCTACAGTAGCATCCATCTTTAAGGGTTAGCCACATTTAAGTGGCAAATATACTTCACGATATTTTTTAATTCTTATTTTTTTTATTTATACCAAAATAAATAACACATATTGAGTAAAATTTTAAAGAACTCAGTATTCAATATGCTTAATTTTTGGCATGGAGAAATGAAAATTTTGCTAACACTAGGTAAAAAAGAAAAAAATACCAATTTACTTACTACATCTGTGAGATTTACGAGACGACGCAGCCATCTTCTATGACTTGTGAGCAAACATGGAGTCTGAATCACGTGGTCTTGGTTATATATGCGTTTTAGAGGTGTCCTATGAATTGGTAAGTGTGATTCAATTATAATTTATATTTGTTTTGTGATTTATGTCGAAAACGTGGCCAATACATTGGATAAAATGACTGGAAGTAGAATATACGAGATTGATTGAGAAGAAACTGACAGAACAAGTTCTGATTGAAGAATTTGGAGTTGTTGTTGTCTAGCTCCGATTCAGCAGACATTCAGCAGATCATAGACATTCTCTCCGTGGCCATCCTGTCTGTTCAACCATAGTTTCTCTCAGGCCGCGATGACCAATAAGTCTTTCAGTTTAATTTCCAAACAGTTTGGGTGTAAATTCATGGATGACTTGGTTGCTATTTCTAGCAAGCTCAGTGATCTCATAGAAACCCCATTATTTTTTTTGAGAATGGAGACGTTATTATTATTTAGTTCTGTAAAGCGGCGAGTTGGCAGAGTCGCTACCGCGACGAACTAAATGCTTAGCGAAATTTCGTCCGTCTTTACGTTCTAGGTTCAAATTCCACCGAGGTCGAACTTTACCTTTTATCCTTGCGGGGTCGATAAAATAAGTACCAGTCGAGAACTGGGGTCAATGTAGTCAAGTAACCATCCCCCCCCCAAATTTCAAGCCTTGTACTTTGTTTAACTTTAGGTCAATAATGATCGGACAACTTTATAATCAAAGGCGTTTCGGCCCCGACCGACCAACCAACCAACCAACCAGCCAACCTTTCATTTAAACAGTGTATCTGAGACTACATCATCGAATGTGCCCTGCATTAAAAATGACAGTTGTGTGTTATTTGAGGACGATTTAACTGCTACTTTTAGCAGGTCGAGTGACAACGTAGAGGCTCCGTTGTTTCATGTCATTGTTCTTGGTTACTGTGTGCGTGCGTGCGTGTGTGAGCATGCTTGTGTGTGTGTGTGTGTGTGTGTGTAGACGAGATAATGACGAAGTGGAGACGGCATAACATTAATAAGTAACATGCAGAGGATGAAGTACGAACATAAAGGCATGCGCACACACGTCTACACCCACCCACACACACACAAGCATGTACATACACAGATATTCTTTTGCTAGTTCCAATTAAAAAAGACAACCACAGCAAAAGACAAGAAAAAAACGACAGAATTGAATTATGGGCGGAATCTAAAATAACAGTCAAATCTCCATCAAATCACGCTGCAACTGTCTCGACAGAGAAAGGGTTTTGTGATGGCGGCGGCGGCGGCGGCGGTGGTGGTGGGAATTCGCAACCGTAATTATTTATTTAGCGTCGAGTTTGCAACATCTCTCATCAACTTCCGCTTCTCTCCTGCTTGTCACTGTCTCTTTTGTTCGAGTCTGTGTTTTGAATGGCGAGAAGAAGAGAGCAGAGG
>NC_068984.1:10326744-10327495 GCF_001194135.2 Octopus bimaculoides
AGAGTGGAAACGCGAGGATGACGAAGAAGAAGAAGAAGAAGACGAAGAAGAAGATGATGAAGGAAGAAGAAGAAGGAGAAGAAGAAGAAGATGAAGAAGAAGAAGAAGAAGAAGAAGAAGAAGACGGAGAAGAAGAAGAAGAAGAAGAAGAAGAAGAAGAGGAAGAAGAAGAAGAAGCGGAAGAAGAAGAAGAAGAAGAAGAATGAGGAGGAGAAAAAGGAGGAGGAGAAGAAGGAGGAGGAGAAGAAGTAGAAGATGATGATGAAGGAAGAAGAAGATGATGATGAAGGAAGAAGAAGAAGAAGAAGAAGAAGAAGAAGGAGAAGAAGAAGAAGAAGAAGAAGAAGAAGAAGAAGAAGAAGAAGAAGGAGAAGAAGGAAAAGAAGAAGAAGATGATGATGATGATGAAGGAAGATGAAAAAGATGAGAAGGAAGAAGAAAGAAGGAAGAGGAGAATAAGAAGGATTAGAAAAAGAAAAAGATAAGAAGGAAGAAAGAAGGAAGACGAAGGAGAATGCAAAGTATTAAAAGAAGAAGAAGACAATGAAGAAAAAGAATAAGAAGAAAAAGAAGAAAGAGGAGAATGCAAAATATTAAAAGAAGAAAAGGAAGAAGAATTAAAAGAAGAATTAGTGGAAGAATTAGAAGATAAAGAAGAAATTGTAAGCACAATAGAGATTATAGGGTAGGACAGAGAGAGAGAGAGAGAGAGAGAGAGAGAGAGAGAGAGAGAGAGAGAGAGAGAGAGAGA
>NC_068984.1:10329765-10331461 GCF_001194135.2 Octopus bimaculoides
ATCTGTCTTCTCTATCTGTCTTCTCTATCTGTTTTCTCTATCTGTCTTCTCTATCTGTCTTCTCTATCTGTCTTCTCTATCTGTCTTCTCTATTTGTCTTCTCTATCTGTCTTCTCTATCTGTCTTCTCTATCTGTCTTCTCTATCTGTCTTCTCCATACACACCCACACACATATATATAATAAAGTGATCAACGAACGTTAAGGCAAGACAAATATCTCAAGTCATATACTTTATTATTAGTGGAAAAAAATTCAAAGTCTTACAGCTGTTTCTGGGATATCCCAGAGTATGAAATATTTCGTCATCGAAGACAAACATTTCGTCATCGGGGAAAATGAGAAGGGGAAAAAATTAATGAAATGATGACACAGAGGAAAGGACAAAAGGAATAAGGAGGTGAAGAAAGAGAAGAAGAAAGAAGCATAAAAGTCTATTTCTAGATATTTAACACCATTAAGAATTTAACCTACATGGATTTACAAAGGACTGCCCCTTAGGACTTACGGACTTACTTCTGCATGATCGGAAAGTTGAACTGTGAACTTTTATGCTTCTTTTTCTTCTCTTTTTCATCTCCTTATTCCTTTTCTCCTATCCTCTGTGTCATCATTTCATTAATTTATACCCTTATCATTTTCCCTATTTGTCTCCGATGACGGAATATCCCATACTCCAGGTGTAAGACTGGAGGAAGCAATCAAAGAAAAACGGCCAGAATTGGCAAATCATAAAGGAATCGTGTTCTACAATGGAAACACTAAACCACACGTCTTTGCTAACTCGTAAAAAAATATTGGAGCTTGGTGAGGAAGTGATGTTACATCGACCATACAGCCTTGACCTTGCACCATCAGATTACCATTTATTTCGAAGTTTGCAAAATTCTTTGAATGGTAAAACTTTATTACCATGCGCCCTTTTAAAGCCTAGCCAGGCTCATGGGCTCGGTTTCGCGGTTTCTATGGCGTATGTGTTCCTCCCAGCTGGACGGGACGCCAGTCCATCGCAGCGTTACTCAAGAAACAGGAAGAAAGAGTACAACAGGGGTCGCCACCCCGCTGCCGGAGCCTCGTGGAGCTTTAGGTTTTTTCGCTCAATAAACACACACACAACGCCAGGTCTGGGAATCGAAACCGCTATACTCCGATCGCGAGTCCGCTGCCCTTACCACTGGGCCATTTCGCCTCCACACAGAATATGAGTGCTAAAGTATCTTTTTCCCATTTACTTCTTTTACTAGTTTCAACTGAAGAGCTGCGGCCATGCAGGAGCACCTCACTTTTCTAAAATAGATGAGCTTGAATTTTTAACTCGTTTGGTAACATATTTTTTCTCATCGAATCACGGCACCAACATCAGATTGGAGTTCTGTTCGACGACAAATGCCCTTGGAAAGCTTCTGGGGGTTAGAGTCATCTTTAAAAGTCTTTTAAAATTTTATTTTAGCATTGTTGGTGGCATTTCCAATGTAATGTCGTTTGTGTAAATAATAAACTTGTAGGTACAAACACAGTACTCTGGGGGATATCACCAATGCCTTTTGCTTGTACCAAAATAAAATTTATCGATTACACCATGTTGGGTTCTGTTTGTTACGACACATTTAATCCACTCTAGTAGCAATCCTATTTATATGTATGTGTGTGTGTGTGTGTGTGTGTGTGTGTGTGTGTGTGTGTGTGTGTGTGTGTGT
>NC_068984.1:10331471-10336471 GCF_001194135.2 Octopus bimaculoides
TATATATATATATATATATATATATATATATATATATATTGTATACATACATACATATATACATACATTTATATACATATATATATATGTATATATATATATATATATAGATATATATACATACATACATATGTATACATTGATACGTATATATATATACACACATGTACATATATATATATATACATACATGCATACATACATGCATACATACATTTATAAGTATGTATATATATATATACACACACACATATATATATACATACATATATATGTGTATATATACACACACACACACACACACACACACACAACACACTCACACACATATATGTATATGCGTGTGCACGTATGTGTGCGTTTGTGTGTAGGTGTATGTGTGTGTTTACCGGTATAAAGACTGTGAGGGATATTAACGGACAATTTTGTGTATATTACTTTTTTTCGAAACGAATAAAATGTTTCTATTTCTTTCAGATTCCGCTTGACAGATAAGACTGCTCACACAAGAAATGAAGACATTGTTGCCGTATGTGCGGGTCACAACAATTTGGTAATTGTCAATTTTCTAATTGTTACCAGAACTTTTGAACACAAAGTTCGCATGGAAATGGATACCCGTAGCGGGAATGTTTCAGCTGTATCAAAGAGAACGCAAAATAAAACTTTCTAAATAATCGGAAACTGTAAGGACACCACAATCCATCAAACGGGTTGAAGGATTATCGATAATGATCCTAGAAATCGATGGGGATTATTGCCAAATAACTTTAAATATCGGAATAGACTATCAGAACTGTGCTCGAGGGCATTCGATACAACTTGTGTATAATGGAGAGAAGCAAATTCATGCATGCAAATATATAGGAAAACCGTTTGGTCCGTGGCAGCAGCTTATTTAACACGGTTAAAAAACTCTCATGAACATTGCCTGCTTTGGTTCTTCTCTCACGAGAAAAACTTCGACAAAGATCAAAAGTCTAAGAGAATAAATGACAGGTGGTTACGTGCAGATGCATTTGATGTCCCTAGAATGATGTACACTAAGTTTTTAACAATTATGATGGTTTTAGGAGTCGTGAGAAATGAAGGCAATGTCATAATACCTCACATCTTTCCAAAGGGTTTAAGAGTTAATGCTGCGGGGTACGTTGAAGTGCAGGAGAGAGTTGTTAAGGTTTGTATGAAGTACTCATTGAGAGGCCATATATGTTTCAACATGGCTCAGCACATTATCACAAAGTTCACCCAACTCCAAAATGAATGTCACACGATTTTTATAACCATGTAACAGTTGAGTCCTGGGGTCGATGTAATCGACTAGTCCTTTCCCTCGAACTTGCTGGCATTGTGCCAAAATCTGAAACCATTATTATTGTTGTTGTTGCTATGCCTTTCTCAAACCCAGATCTATTTATAATGTAACGTTCGTCTGTAAATTAGCACACCGCTTAGTTTATCGCATTTAAAAATACATAAGGTTGTTAATTAACCTAGATAAACTCATAATCAAGTTCGTTTCAGAATATATCAACGATGTGATTTACTATGGAGAATTGTTCATGACTTGTAATTGCTTGATAATAAATGTGGAGCTGTACGTCTATCGATTGATCTCTTGGCTATATTTGTTGCAGCTGACCGTGTTATTCCATTTGATATCTGCTATAACGATATAATGAATTATTATCTTTGTTCCCTCAAAATAGTTTTCAACAAGCATTAACCACACCTCGAGTTTATCTCGTTGTCGTAGTTATTGCCTGAGGAATAACTCGATAGCTTCAGTGTATACAAAAATCTGTTTTAGGTTTACAGCTGAGGGCGATAACCTTTATAATGATTTAATTAGTCATAGAATGGCTATCTAAAGGTCTTCGACCAGGGATTAGACCTCATTAAATTATGTGTTCAGAACAATGAAACCTATTGTTGGAATCAATATACGCTATTGTGGGAAGTCCTCCTGATTGATATACAAAATTTCCCTGGTTCAAAATTACTCCAACCAATATTTCAATATCATGCAGAAGATCCAACAACAAAACAATTTAAGTGAGCTCTCGACTCTGTCCGTTTTATTGCTTGTTTGATGATTAGATTTGAGTGACTTGCTTGAGCTTCCGCTCTTTATCTCAGAATCTATTCAAGATAGGAAGTTCATATATTTTTATTAATAATTATGAAGCAAAGCATTTTTTTTTTATTGTTTTGAAATCTTTTTATCTTGTTGCACGTTGCATTTTTTTACCTTCTACGTTTTAATATCAATTAGACACCTCAGTAATGTAAGAAGAAAGCGACACCATAATAATTCTTTCTACTGGAAGCACAAGGCCTCAAATTTGGGGGAAGGGATTAAGCCGATCACATCGACCCCAGTGTGTAACTGGTACTTATATAATCGACCACGAAAGGATGAAAAGCAAAGTCGACCTCGGCGGAATTTGAACTCAGAACGTAGCGGCAGACGAAATACCTATTTCTTTACTGCCCACAAGGGGCTACACACAGAGGGGACAAACAAGGACAGACAAAGGGATTAAGTCGATTACATCGACCCCAGTGCGTAACTGGTACTTAATTTATCGACCCCGAAAAGATGAAAGGCAAAGCCGACCTCGGCGGAATTTGAACTCAGAACGTCACGGCAGACGAAATACCGCTAAGCATTTCACCCGGCGTGCTAACGTTTCAGCCAGCTCGCCGCCTTACGATACCATAATAATAATGCAAATTCACTGAAATATCACCGATAAAGAAAAGAGTTCCTCTTTGTGTTTATTCGTTAACTACTCGATTTGTGTAAAATATTTGCCGCTCCCCAATTTCAGCAGCAAAGTTTTAGGGAAATGTGAGCATCAGGTGCAAAATTGATTATAGGAGGCCTAAATTCGCGTATGGAGGCGCAATGGCCCAGTGGTTAGGGCAGCGAATTCGCGTTCGGAGGATCGCGGTTTCGATTCCCAGACCGAGCGTTGTGTGTGTTTATTGAGCGAGAACACCTAAAGCTCCGGCAGGGGGTGGTGGCGACCCCGGTTGTACTCTTTCGCCTCCAGCTTTCTTTCACTCTTTCTTCCTGTTTCTTGAGTAAAGCTGCGATGGACTGGCGTCCCGTCCAGCTGGGGGGGGGGGACACATACGTCATAGAAACCGGGAAACCGGGCCCATGAGCCTGGCTAAGCTTTAAAAGGGCGCAAAAAAAAAAAATTCGCATATAGAACCCGAAGTAATTTTTTTGAGAGATTTTTTTTTTTGAAAAAAAAAAGGGCGTCTTATATGGTAATTCTCATTATGTTAGAAATTCGACATATATAAGACCTAAGCTGATATTTTGACAAGTTCGTATATTATAGTCAGTAAAATATGGTAATACCTTTCCAAATGACTCCCTAGCTGTCTCTTGCAGTATTAGAGTAATTTACTGTTGAGATATGGTTACTCTCCTCGATTTTATAACAATGGCTGAAGCAACCGAAATTATTTATAAGCTAGAATGTTACTCGTCACATAACGAGTAACTTTGAAAGCGTGCTTTTGTCAACATGTCTAATATCAGGAAATATGACGCATGCGTACACAATAAATGTAGTTTCACTTTTTATCAAATTTCTTGGTACTTATACATTTTGGAATGAATTCTAATTTTGAAGAGAAAATATTTATTACCATAAAATACAATTAAATAAAACCATTTGTATATAACTCCTCACATAACGACTGTCATTTTCTCCCCTTCTTCCTCCTCCTCCTTCTGTCACCAAATCTATTGGGTGCGCTCATCCTGCACCTCTTATATTAACTTTCTCGGTATCTCTCTCTTTTACTCTCCCTTCTCTCTATACGACGTAAAATGTGATTGGAGAAAGCATCCGACCAATCGACCAACATTTATATCTGCAGTTGTCGGTATCATCATCATCATCATCATCATCATCATCATCATCATCATCATCATTATTATTATTATTATTATTATTATTATTATTATTATTATTATTATTATTATTATTATTGGCGGCGAACTGGCAAAATCGTTAACACGCTGGACGAAATGTTTAGCAGTATTTCACCCATCGCTACGTCCTGAGTTCAAATTCCACCGAGGTCGGCTTTACCTCTGTTGTTTGGTGGACAAGGCTGAAAGGCATGAGGACAGATACATTCCTCTTTGGTAGAACTCTCATTGACTTCTTCAAGTTTCACTTGAAAAGGAAATTGAGAGTGGAGAGGGAAGTGCTGTGCTCGAGTGAGATTATTGGAACGTGGGTGAAAGTTGCGAAAATGGCAAGAGTGGAGGGTACCTCTCTAAGGGTAGACCTGTGAGTCGGGGAGAAGAAATTGGAGAGGGCACTTGCTCATAGGATTTCAGGGAAATCTCGGACTGTGGGGTTCCTCTCTATCATCCTTCTCCCCTTAATTTTTTTTTACCTTTGTATGCTATGCATGTGTCCCTTCTTTTCCATTGTATTCCGTGTATACTTTATTATTATTATTTTTTTTTATCATTTCATTATTATAAGTAAATCCCCACACTTTATGTCTGTCTCTACATTGTCCTCCCTATCCTTCGCCCTTGTGCAAAATAAATGAAATCATCATTATTATTATTGTTGTTGTTGTTATTATTATTATTATTGTTGTTGTTGTTGTTGTTGCTATTATTATTATTATTATTATTATTATTATTATTATTATTATTATTATTATCATTATTATTATTATTTGCAAAGTCACCTTGTTGACACTGGGTTGTTTAACTGATTCCCTATCAAGTTATGTCACCTCAGCTAGACAGTACTTTTCGCAAGATGTTTGTTGTTCCTAAAAAATGTTGTCATTTGCAATGCCTTTGTACTGGGACAGATTCCAAGAGTATCAAAGTGTTTCTGAAGGGTTTTCTTCACCGACCCAAGTGCTCCAATCAAAATTAGTACCACTCTTACTTTCGTATTCCACTTTCTCTCGACATCTATTCTCAAGTCTGCATATTTTACGAT
>NC_068984.1:10338655-10341032 GCF_001194135.2 Octopus bimaculoides
GAGAGAGAGAGAGAGAGAGAGAGAGAGAGAGAGCGAGATTAATGAAAACATATTAAAAACAGGGGAAACTTTCCTGTGTATGTACGCATGTGCGGGCGCATGCGTCTGCCTATTCAATTAGGCTGTGTGTACAGCTGTATTACCTTAGCATTTTTCGTATCATATTTAAAAGACTACGTTGGTATGACGCTAAACACGAGATGGCAGGCGATATTGGTCACTCGTCTGCGGATATATATATTACGAATGCAAAATCTACGGCTTGTGTTTCGTTCTATTTCTGTGGGCAGATAACTCCATTTCCTTTTTATCTCATTTGGACCATCAGCACAACATTTGTAAATGTTTATCCTGTACATCAAATATATATAGGTTCGCTTCATCGCTGGCATGCACCTTCCATTGTCACGTTGGGTTATACACACACACACACAGACACACACACACACACACACACACACACACACATACACACGCACACGCACATATATAAATACAGACATACATGCATGCATACACACACATACACAGGCACACACATGCGCACACATCCACACACACATGCACGCACATGCACATACGCACACGCATGCACAGACATATACATACACGCACATGCACACACACATGTAGGTGAAGGTGTGGCTGTGTGGTAAGAAGTTTGCTTCTCAACCACATGGTTCCGAGTTCAGTCTCACTGCGTGGCACCTTGAGCAAGTATCTTCTACTACATACAGACATACATGCATGCATACACACACACACATGCACACACATGCACACACACACACAGACACACACATATATGCACATATATAAATACAGACATACATGCACGTGTACACACACATACACACACGCACACACATGCACACACGCACACACATGCACACACACCTACACACACGCACATGCACACACACATGCACACACACAAACACACACATGTAGGTTCAGGTGTGGCTGTGTGGTAAGAAGTTTGCTTCCCAGCCACATGGTTCCGAGTTCAATCTCACTGCATGGCACCTTGAGCAAGTATCTTCTACTATAGGAAGCACGTTACATTTTTCACAAGTACTCCATGATCCACGAATGAGGAATCATATCATAAGCTTTGTGATAGTCAATCCAGGCCATTCCTAGATTTGTTCTCCTTCGTTTGCAATCTTGCATTACCATTTTGTCTATGAATAGTTGATTTTTGGTACCTCTGCATCTCCTTCTACAGCCTTTTTGTTTCGGTGGTAATATATCATTGTCATGTAGAAATTCATACGGTTCTTCTGCAATTCATCGTGACAGTAATTTCCGCATTGATCATCATCATCATCATCATCATCATAATCATCATCACCATCATCATTATTATTATTATTATTATTATTATTATTATTATTATTATTATTATTATTATATATTACCACCGAAACAGTAAAGGCGGCGAGCTAGCAGAAACGTTAGGCGGTCAGCTGGCAGAAACGTTAGCACGCCGGGCGAAATGCTTAGCGGTTTTTCGTCTGCCGTTACGTTCTGAGTTCAAATTCCGCCGAGGTCGACTTTGCCTTTCATCTTTTCGGGGTCGACAAATTAAGTACCAGTTACGCACTGGGATCGATGTAATAGACTTAATTCCTTTGTCTCTCCTTGTTTGTCCCCTCTATGCTTAGCCCCTTGTGGGCTTCGTTGCAGTATTCGACACTTTGGGTCTACTCCATTTTTCATTACATTGACTTGGTAGTTCCGGAACAATAAGCTCTGATCTTGAGCTGCTAAGATAAAGGATTCGCTCTCTGCCTTTAGCACTGAGCTCCGTAGCCACTGACGGGCGTGCTTCTGGTCTACATAAGCTTGTTTTCGACGGGCCACATATATGCTATGCAAAGGTTTTTGTTCCCATCTATAAACCAATTGATTAAACGCACCTTCTTTGTAACAACAGATGCTGCACTTCCATTTGCTTTTCAATCTGGATATTATGCATGAACTTACTAGTAAATTTTTTGTGCTCCTTCATGACAGGTTGAAGCTTGTTATTATTATTGAGTGAGAGAGAAGTCCTTGCCATCAAAGTGACACTGGGGTAAAATATACGAAGCCCATTATACCCATCACGACTACCCGTCTGATAAGGGTACACCAGGCACATGCATCACAACCATATGTGCGTGACATGGTGATCTCATAAACAGCGCATGACCTCGCAGGTGGGGCCCAGTTAGAACTTTCTTCAGGTCGAGTAGCCCATCCCGCTCAAAAGGTTTGTTTAAGGATGTTGAGCAACACACCCATGTTTCCAAAGGTGAATTATTCAAACCCCAAAGAATTCCTCTCAACACATGGCTATGATGCTCCCCACTACTTCTGCTCATGATCAGAG
>NC_068984.1:10346307-10355546 GCF_001194135.2 Octopus bimaculoides
CAAAAAGAAGGTAAGGCTTTTTTATGAAAAGTAACGATAGATATATACAATTAGATGAGCTGAGGTAGGAATAAAGGTAAGAAAAAGTCATTAATGTGAGTTATTAAAGAGATTTACAAGCATACCGGTTTCGTAGTAATGCTATTCAATGCTTTATATATATATATATATATATATATATATATATTGTTGTTGTTGTTATTCTGAAAGACTTTCGGTGCTTTCCAGTTAGGAATTCTCCTGCACTGTTCTCTAAACATCTCGGTTATTCTCAAATCTTCCTGCTGATACTCTGCACTCTCCTCTTTGAGTGTCTTTAACCAGTCTGCTTCAGTTTTGTGTTGTTTCTCCTGAGACCAAATGTTTGACAAGAATCTTTTGCTTTCTTCAGCATCCGGCACGGCTTTTTCACCTTCTTCTTTCCCATCCAGTTCCTGATAGACTCGTTTCTGATTTTGTTCGAAAAGTCTCTTTAATCTGTATTGCTCAATTCTCTGTTCATATCTCTTTACTTTATGTGCTTTAGCTTTCAACCTCTGTTTCAATTCCTCAATCACAACATTGGTTCCCTTTCTCTTCACCCTATACTTCCTCTCTAGCTTAACATATTTCTCTCGTTGAGCTTCATTTCTTTTTTTTTCCATTCCAGAATATTAATATGCTTTCTGGTCTCGTTAATAGACTGCGTCATTCCCCTTTTCCACCATGGTTCCTTCAGGTTATGTTGAAATTTACCTTTGGTTTTCAAACCTAACTTCCGGCTATAAAGATCGAGATTGCATCTATCAAATTGTTGGTGTCTATGATGCTCTCAGTCTTGATATCACCAGTGATATCATTTATCATCCTGACCCATTCATTGGGTTTCCTTCTGTCTACTTTTTTAAACCCCCGTATGAAAACTCTGTTCACCAGAGGTCCAAATGTCAATGATTTCATTTAAAATGGATATCTGTTCCTCTGTTCTCTCATCATTTTCCTGATCAATAATCTCAGCCCGTTTTCTTTCTTCAACTCTACTGCCATAGAGGATATACATGTTCGACTGGTTACGGTCAAACAACTGACAAACAAATCTGTGTTAAGCAAAGTATTTGCTGTAGACCATCTTTTATACCAAGACAAAACAATGTATATGATAGCACTTCCAATCAGTTAAGCTGAGAAGCCATGAGAGCCACTGCCTGGTTATTATTATTATTATTATTATTATTATTATTATTATTATTATTATTATTATTATTATTATCATCATCATCATCATTCATACAATAAATCTGATTCCATCGCTTTGCAACGCATTATAATGAGGCCGCTTTGTTAACATAAGATACGCGAGATGCATTGTGGGAAATGTGTATGCTAGCATTTTTCACAAAATTATTTATGACACCAGGCGGATGGTTGGAAGCTATATTTATGTACTGTAACTTTTCATTTGACGTCCTAAATATTTATTGATTTCTAAATTTAAGGAAATATCTAACAAAATTAATATGTAAGCTTGTATCAACAGTAATCGTTAAGTGTAATTCACTTAATAATTTAAAGCGATTTCTTTGGAAATTATCTAACTGTTAGACATTCATATTACGTGAAATAATGTGCCCGTCATATCGATATAAAGCATACTATAAATTATTGAACTTATTATGTAATAAATATAAAGCTTGTTGATCAATAACCTCACAAATTTCTGCAGAGTTAGGTTAGCATTCGTCACATCAAAAGAATTAGAATAACTTTTCTTTACCCATAGAGCGTTATCGAAAGAAACCAATGATCTTGCATGCATAATTATTTTATTATTGGAAGCATTGATTGAAATATAATTCTTGCCGAAAAGTAATGCTTTTAGGAGCGAAGATTTTGTAATCGGAGGGTAAAATTCGATGATGTTACACAGGATAAATTTTAACATATGCTTGTTAAACCAGTTATCTGCAGAAATACTCTTATTCCATAATCAGCTTTTGTTTATTTTTAAGGATTATCATGTATAAGATACGTTTAATAACTAAACCTAAGTCACTTGGATTATTAATAAAATTTTACTTGTAGTCCTTGAATGTAACATGAGGTTTTCACAAAATTAAGCGTTCGATTGTCTTCTATTTCTGATTCGTTAGCAATTTGCTTAACCTCTAAATTAATGGAAATTTTATTTGTAATTGTTAGTAATGCTGATAGACAAAACCCTGTTATAAGTATTTATGTTAAGTTCATGCAAATGACAGTATTGATTTTATTTGTAGTAGTAATAAACAAGTTTATAAATTCACTCATAAAGCATTAGCTTTCACCAGAATTATATTCAAACCAGTGACTCTGATATTAATATAATTATGCATGCAAAGATCATTGATCTATTTCGATAACACCTTATAAAGAAAAAAAAAATTAATCTAATTCTTTTGATGTGGCGGTGGTTATTCCTATACTGTACGGAAGTCTGAGCGCTTACTGATCTTAAATTTCATTTATTACACATGTAATATTTTTTAGTGTGGTTTATATCGAAATGACGGGGTCAGTACTCATCGGTAACACCTCAGAATCAACGAGGATTGTCCACCACTTTAATGAAAATCTGGAATATCTAGCATTCACATAACAAAGCCAGCCCATCGATAAAACAGAACTTGGCAAGAAGAACTGGGAAGTTGCTCATAATATACAAAGCATACCACCATAAAAGTAGTACTGACAAGCTCTCTGTCTAGAAAGGAAGGAAGCAGAAATTTAGTAAACGCAAAAGACAACGTTAATGCTGCGATTTTGGGGTCGAAAAATTATGCTATGCACAGTGAAGAAAGAATACTATTGGCAGCTGGAGATGACCAAAAAGTTACTGAAACCGTAGGAGAACTCAAAGAGAGAAAGAAAAACAACAAAGCAAGCGGATGAAAAGAAATGGAAGTAAAGAATGCTGGTTATGGCTGACGGGCGGAAACGAGAGACCGAAGCACTAATTATAGTCGCTCAGAAACAAGCCATTAAGACGAATCTGATAAATGCAATAATCGACAAAGCTCAGTCAGACAGCTAATGTAGAAAGGACATGAAAGTATTGATCATCTCTTAAGTGAATGTAGTAATCTAGCACAAACTGCCTATAAGCGCAGGCATGACTGTGTAGGAAAAAGAGTGCATTAGGGGGTTAGCCGAGCATGTAACTGGGAAATAACATGTGATATGAACACGAACCAGAGGATGTAATAGACAATAAGAATGACAGGAGTTATGTGACTTCCCTATAAAGATTGACTGTACTACTGAAGCAAGAAGACCAGATATGATTACCGAGGATAAAATAAACTGTTTAAATCAGAGATTTTGCAATTCCCGATGATAACAGTCGATATCAAAGAAATTCAGAAATATCAGGACCTAGACAGAAAGTTGAAGAGATTGTGGAACGCTAAGACAACAAATACCCTTGTGATAATTGTTGCAGATGTAACACCCAACATGCCACCTAAAAGACTGAAAGATATTGGAATTGAGACTCGCAGTATTGGCCTGCAGAAAAGTGCCATCCTATATTCTGCAAGAATCTCAAGAAAGATTTGAGTAGACTCGCCATCAAGCTTCAAGATAGCATTCCTTACTAATGAAATTAGCATGTAATAGTTTTGGAATAACAGTAGCAGCAGCAGCAACAACAACAGCAATGGTATAAGGACCAGCCTGGGGCTGTAACTGAGGGGGAAAATGTAACGATTCTTTGGGACTTTCCAGTACATACAGACAGAACCATCAAAGCTAATAAACCAGATATTGTTGTGAAAGACCAAAGCAATAAAGTCTGTTTACTGATCGACATTAGTATTCCTTGTGTTCATAGTATCTCGGCAAAAGAATTTGACAAGTTCAGAAAATATAAGATTTGGTCATTGAAATCGAAAAAATGTGGTATCTCAAGGCAGATACAATACTAGTGATTGTAGGAGCATCTGGAATGATCAAAAGAGGAACTGAAAATTATTTGAGAGTGATCCCTGGCTTACTATCCATGCAAGAAGTGCAAAAGATTGTTTCAACTGGTACGTCACATATTGAGAAGGGCGTTGTTGTGAGAACGATTATCACCCACGTAAATGTAATTTAATGGTTTATCAATGTATGCAGTGAGTTTTTTGCCCTAGGGGTCGGTAAGACGGCAAGAAATGGAAACAAAATTGAAAGATGAAGAAAAAATAATAATTCCTTTTTTCCTGGTGGTAACAGCTTTAATCAATATACTAAAAAGTACTGAACCTGAATATAAATACTTAAGAAGGACAATTAACCATCATTTGTAAATGAACGACCTCAAGTTAAATACTGCATTTGATATGTAAGTAAAAACACTGCTACGTACACGATACGAATTTACTTGTGAAACTCATACGAGATTCAGATTAGAAAAATGCTACAAGAAAATCTGGAAGATATCAAAATAACTAAGAACACTAATATCATGTGAGATTAAGAATCAGAATCAGGAGGATTACGAGTCAGTGTGCAAAACACATAGAAGTGTTGGATTAATACTCAAAACAGAGATAAATGCGAACAAATAAACTATTCTTGTAATATTGTAGCAATTACGTAATCGGTTGCTAAACAAAACAATAAGGCAGCGAACTCGCGGAATCGTTAGCAACAGGGACAAAATGTGTAGCGGCATTTCTTCTGCCTCTTTGAACTTCTTGCATCTTGAGCTCAACTTTGTCATTCATTCTTTCACGGTCGATAAAATTAAGTAGCAATCAAGGACTGAGGTGAAGTAATTGATTTGCTACCTCCTTTTATAATTGCTGGCCTTGAATCCTGCAACGGACCTGCATCAGTTCAGGGGGAATGTTGTGATCTCCGTCTCTTATAGGCCACGAAAACCGGGTAGCATCTGCTATGAGTCTGTAACGGGAATATGTAGCAAACAATCGATGTCGCGATTTGCTAGAATGTTGCTCACGTGATCAGTGAGTCTCACCAATGGCGACTTCGCCTGAAAAAGAATATTACCAACGTGATCAATGAAACCTGGCTAATCACGACTTCACGTGGAATAGGCGCCAGCGATAATTTCAACTTTTGGCGCGCTCCCTTCTGGGCCCACCAATAGGTATAAATTCACACACACGCGCGATCTCCACCCAGAAAGCTTTGAGATGCAAGAGGCGACGAGCTGGCAGAAACGTTAGCATACCGGGCGAAATGCTTAGCGGTATTTCGTCTGCCGCTACGTTCTGAGTTCAAATTCCGCCGAGGTCGACTTTGCCTTTCATCCTTTCGGGGTCGATTAAATAAGTACCAGTTGCACACTGGGGTCGAAATAATCGACTTAATCCGTTTGTCTGTCCTTGTTTGTGCCCTCTATGTGTAGCCCCTTGTTGGCAGTAAAGAAATAAGAAAGCTTTGAGATGCAGCAGAGAGAGAGCATGAGGCGATAAGGCAGACTGATTGGAGAACAGAGACGGGCAGCGGTTGATCCTAGCTAATATCATCATAACGAACTATCGGCAGCAACACAACGACTAGCAGTTAACTTTCAGAATACTATTTCAATAACATCCAAACTATCTCAACACGAATAAAAGTTTGTTCGTAAATATCTCAACAGATTTCATAATTTTCTTCTATGTACAACCGTTGACCTGCGACATTAGAAACAACGACCAGCGCCCAAAGGCCAACAGTCAACTCCCAACATCAGCAGTCATACACAGCTCCGAGTCAATCAGCTCAAATACAAGTGGTAACGGCATCTAACAGCTACAAGTCCTAGGACAGGAGAAAAAAAAAAGAAAAAAATCGCAAAACCTAGAAAGACTAACAAGAGTAGGCAAGAACAAACAAAAGAGCAAAAACGAGTAAACATGAAAAGTGGTTACTATATATGGAATAGAAAGATTATATTCATCAGGAATTGAGGGAGGTGGGCCTTTATACGACTATAAAACTATAAACTATAAGGAAATATCTACTGAACGATTACAGAAATAACTTGTGATGAATAATTGACAACTTTAACAAATAGCCATAAAACAAGACAAAAATGGAAATAAAAACTGTTTCTCTCTTCAAGAAAGCAAATAAATACAAAAAGAGAGGCAGACATGACAGACAGTAAAAACAAATAAAATAATATCTAAAAATACATTTTTTTGTCGACCCCAGATGATGATGATGATGATGATGACGGCGATGACAATGGTCTTTTGTACTTGCCACAGGGGCGTCTGATTAGAGAACTTTGCAGAGACTGTCTACAGGCTGTGTGGGGAGTTTTACATAAAAATATGAGAGGATCAAAGGGAGAGAGAAGGGGAAACGAGTCGAAATCAGAATAACGATGATGAAAATGATGATGATGATGATGATGATGATGATGATGATGATGATGATGATGATGAAAATGATGATGATGATGATGATGGTGGTGACAGAAATTATGACGATGAGAATGATGACGATGACAACGATAATGGTGATGCTGATGATTACAATGATAGTGATGACGACGAAGACGATGATGATGATGATGATGATGATGACAACGACGACGACGACGATGAATTTTTTTATTTGGCACTGGGACAATTGAAGGGGAAAACATTTCACGGCCTGTTTACAATTTGCGTTGGGTTTATTTACTTAAAAGATAAGCAATAAAGGGCAGGTGAGGAGCGGTGGGATAAAAAAAACTGAACAGATTATACACGTAAACCCAGGGATTTTGCAGTCCCCTTGATACAAGAACGCATCCAATTACGGCCAATCCACAGATCCAGGATCAACATGACTACCAAGGGCGCAAACCGCAAACTCCTGTCTAAATTTTGTTCGCCACTCTGCAGGTCCATGCTTGGAGCAAGTCCATTCACCCTGGTTATTTTTGCCACACTCACTCACCTTTCAACAAATTCGCTGGAGGGGAACACTTCCCTCTCCACTAGAATTAGGTAAAGTCGATGAGGGCTTGACCGAAAAGGAAAGCGTCTTTTTTCGATCCTTGCACGGTCAGAATAACCAGGAAAGGATAGGACAGTTCTATATTTAAGAGATGAGGGATTATGTACATTATTTACATTATTTACATTTGACGGATATTTGTCCTCTTCTTGTTTGCTGTTAGCACAACGTTTCGGCTGATATACCCTCCAGCCTTCATCAGGTGTCTTGGGGAGATTTCGAACCTGGCTTCTCATTCCTGAGCTATTTTTTAATTATTTTAATTTTTCTTCTACTCTTATCATTTGTTTTTGTATTTTTAGTTCTCCGATTTTATGTTTGTTGCGTTTTGTACCGTCTTTATGTTTTGTGCTGTTTTAAAAATTCTTTGTATAGCCCTTTATGGGTAATAAAGAAATAGGTATTTCGTTTGCCGTTACGTTCTGAGTTCGAATTCCGCCGAGGTCGACTTTGCCTTTCATCCTTTCGGGGGCGATAAATTAAGTACCAGTTGTGTACTCGGGTCAATCTAATTGACTGGTCCCCTCCCCCCAAATGTTGTGCCTTGTGCCTAGAGTAGAAAAGAAACGTCAGCACGCCGGGCGAAATGCTTAACGGTATTTCGTCTGTCTTTACGTTCTGAGTTCGAATTCCGCCGAGGTCGACTTTGCCTTTCATCTTTTTGGAGTCGATAAATTAAGTACCAGTTGCTTACTGGGTCGATCTAACCGACTGGCACCCTCCCCCAAAATTTCGGGCCTTGTCCCTAGAGCAGAAAAGAATATTAGGATTTGGCATATAAAAGGTACAAAATATCTCTTAGAAATAATGTGAAGCTAAGTTGATGGGGATAGTGGAGTGGAGGATGTTTTAATTCAATATTTAATGAGCCGGTTGAGTGTTTTGATTCCCTCATGGTTCCTGATTCTGGACGATGTTATCGTGATTCAGAATATTACGATGGTCGAATGGACAAAGTGCTTCACTCTCGTTATTAGGCCGCCGTTTTCTAAGCTGCTTCTCCGTGATGATGTCTACGTGTGTATCTGTACATGGGCGTGCATGTGTATGTATGCGTATGCTAGAAGGAAAAAGCGAGTGAGAGATAGATAGATAGAAAGAGAGAGAAAGAGAGATAAAAGTGTATGTATATGTGTGGGAACAAGTGTGTGTTTGTGACTCTTTGTGTATGGGTGTGTATGCATATATGTGTGTGGCAACGTAGCTGTTACAAGGCTTTGTGGAAATTGTGAATGCATAAACAGTATAGTGAATCGCATTCAACTTTTATTTACTAAAAGGTATTCAAAATACATTCTACATCAATGTGAACAAAATTATCAATCGAAAATCACTAAGAAATATTATCATTCTTATAAAATGATTAAAATGAATTACAAATGTAGAAATAGTTATCACCACATAATCAATACAACAGCAATAGAATATTAATGAAGACTTGGTGGTTTCTGTCCTGTTTCTTAGCAGCAAGTTGTCTCCTGGCGAAAATACGAAAACCTTTTCGCAAACGAGTCTCCTTTGGTAAGTAGGTACATGCATGGTATAATTTATCGCCACGGATATATCTGCATCAGATTCCCCTTTGCTCTCCAGCACCTTGGGCAGCAAGTGGACTCAATTGGTTTTTGTTGGCTGTAGATTACTTTACATCTGATCATGTGACATCGGTCTCTTTCATGTCGGTTATGAATGTTCTGCATCATGTAGATTTTGGTCTTTCTCTCTTTATTTTCGCATTTTCTTATGTCCATTTGAAAGCTGTTTTAGAATGGTGCTGCTCTGGAAGTCAGAATATGTGATCTGCTAGTTTTAATCTTCGTTGTGTGAAGATTTCGATAAGTGGTATTGTGTTGGTTCTCTTTAGAATGTCTTCATTGGTTAAGTGGGGGATATAATCAAACGTTCTAGGTACCTGCGGATGGTATAATTGATAGGTTGCAGAATTATTTTACCATTTAAGCGTTGTATTCTTAATTGTAAGTGTTGTTAGAGTCGTGAATGTTCTTTGATGTTATTTTATCAAGACGCTGTCTTGCAAAGAATGCTGAGTAGTTGCTCTGTGTTGACATCTTTTAGAAAGTTTTGGTATGTTTTTCCTGAGAAATATGTGTAGATGTACAAATATACATACGTATACACATATATATCTTCTTCTTCTTCTTCTTCTTCTTCTTCTTCTTCTTCTTCTTCTTCTTCTTCTTCTTCTTCTTATTATTATTATTATTATTATTATTATTATTATTATTATTATTATTATTATATATATATGTATGTATATA
>NC_068984.1:10355556-10356503 GCF_001194135.2 Octopus bimaculoides
TTATTATTATTATAATATATATATGTATGTATATACACACATACACACACACACACGTGTTAATATATGTGTGTGTGTGTGTGTGTGTGTGTGTACGTGTGTATGTACATACAAGTGAGGATGCATGACTGAGTGATTAGGGTGTTGCACTAGCGATCGTGATTTCAACTCTTAGGCCGAGTTGTGCGCTGTGTTTTTGAGCAAGACACTTCTTCTCACGTTGCGCTGCGACATCTGACGTGTGGCACATCGTGCACCAGTTGAGGCAACGTCGATATGATGGAATTTGTGAGCTAATGAGCGACACGAACACTTGATCAATATAAACAAATCATTTGTGCAGGTCGTTCCGCAAAAGCCAAACGCTATTACGTCATCTTTGACGAGAGAGTCCGCCATATATATATATATATATATATATATATATATATATATATATATATATATATATATATATATATGTATATAATTTGATTTTAGAATGGTATACAAAGAGAACTCTTACATAATTATTTATGAATTGATTACAGAATTATAACTACAAAGAAACGCATAAACAATTAATATTTTTTATGATTAAGAGATAAGAGAAAAACTATCTTAAAAAAACCACCACTACGAAACATGGCGGTAGATATGACGTAGATATGACGTAGATATGACGTGTATGTATCGTATAACTGGTGACACAACACAAAGACGATCTGTCGTGTTCTACACTCGCTTTCTTCTTTTATTCTTTTACTTGTTTCAGTCAGTTGACTGCGGCCATGCTGGAGCACCGCTTTTAGCCGAACAAATCGACCCCAAGACGTAGTCTTTGTAATTCTAGTACTTATTCTATCAGTGTCTTTTGCCAAACCGCTAGGTTACGAGTACACAAACACACCAACATCGGTTGTCAAGCGATGGTAGGGGAAACAAACACAGACACACAAAACACACAC
>NC_068984.1:10356513-10357743 GCF_001194135.2 Octopus bimaculoides
CGGTTGTCAAGCGATGGTAGGGGAAACAAACACAGACACACAAAACACACACACACACACACACACACACACACACACACACATTCGGCGGGCTTCTTTCAGTTTCTGTCTACCAAATCCACTCACAAGGATGAGGCAATAGTAGAAGACACTTTCCCAAGGTGCCATGCAGTGGGACTTAACCCAGAATTATGTGGTTGGGAAGCAAGCTTCTAACCACGTAGCTCCTCTTGCGCCTATAGAGCCACTCCTGCGCCTATAGAGCCACTCCTGCGCCTATGTTCTGCGTATCATTTTTGATTTTTTAAAATTACTATTTCTTCGAGGTGAAATTCATTAAAAGTGTAATTTAATTACAGTTGATTATCATTTCCTTTACTAAGAATGGTTCAAGTGTTATTAATTCAAACATAATGGTTTCTGATTTTTAAGATAATTAGTTTTTCAAAGACAAAAAAGAAAAAAAAATTGCTTTACGCACGTCTGTGTAATTCTGTTTTACATCTATGTAATGCAACATATGTGAATGTGTGTGTGTGTGTGTGTGTGTGTGTGTGTGTGTGTGTGTGTGTGTGTGTGTGTGTGTGTGTGTGTGTGTGTGTGTGTGTGTGTGTGTGTGAGTAAAAGCGTGTGGAGTTTATTTCTGCAATGTGTACATGTGAATGTTGTATGTGCATTCATGCGCGTGTACCTGCGTACGTATGGCTTTTGGTGGTTATACACAGAGGTGGGCTCCGTTAATCGAAAAATTAACTTCGCTAATCGTTAATCCGTTAACCAAAAAGTTAACTTCGTTAATCGTTAATCCATTAATTATTCGAAAATGTAACGGAAGTTAACGTTAATCCGTTAGCGTTAATTTTTATTGAAAAAAGGCATAACTACAGTTTAATACCCCACCGACTTCGTTGCCTCATAACCTCCAGAAAAATGGATACTTTTTAACAAAACTTTCACCAAATAATCACTTATAACCTATAGATTGAGTGTATGTAAAGATTTGTTGTAAAAAATTTTCTGAGGGGTTGGAGAGAGGAGTTTCGGAAAATTCACAGTACCCGACATTTTCCCTCTTATAACGTTCTGGAAAAGAGGTATTTTTTAATGAAATTTTACACAAATACCTTTCAAACGGGGTAGATTACGATTATAAATTTCTTTGTAGGCAGCGTTTTTGGAAGGGGCAGTAGGGAGTAGTTTCTCGAGAACAGAGTTGCGGATCAGACGGCC
>NC_068984.1:10357755-10359696 GCF_001194135.2 Octopus bimaculoides
TGAGAGGAACATTTTCGGTTTTAAAAATTTGTTAATAATTTCAGAGGAAAATGTGTGATTTAAGGGAGATCTGTCTGTTGTTTCTAGCGCATCCCCAAACCTCCCTCTTCGTTTTTCTCTCACTTACACAAGCATTGATATTTTTCAGTATTTTTCTCCCCATAAACAAACCTTATGAAATGATGATGTCAAAGTAACACACGTGTAGTCCCAACCGAGCGAGGCCTTCTTATGTGTGTGTGCAAGAAAAAATTCACCTAAAATCATATTTAGTGTTCATATTAATCAATCAAATGTAATGCTTATTAGTTCACGTTATTTTGAATTATTCAGGTTCAAGAGGGGTGTCCACAATATTTACTTGTAACTTAGTAAATTTTTTACATGCAGATTTGAAACTTTATCAGTGAGTACTTTATATACCACCGGCTTATAGTTATGCAATTTTATCTAATCTTGATGAGTAAATTTAATTAACAGGTGTAAAAGCAATAACATTATGAATAAACACTAAAATTGAAATTCCTAATGCATCTTACTTGTTTGATTTGTTACTAAAATTATCCCAGATGGCAACCGACAAAAATTTTGCCACTTTTCAAGATGAGATACATTAAATTGAATTAATTAAAATACAGGTATAATCGGTACGAGATTTTATTCTTTCGGTAAGTATTTCGGACCTCGGTGTTGAATAATACTTTTTCCACAGTCTTTTTTGGGTGCATTTAACGTATCTGACCTCCAAACCCGCCACAAACCACTTTTATCCGGAACAGAAAGGTGGTACTGGTGGTGGGGACCTCGAAGTTTCCCACCAAGGGAGTTTTGTGTCGTGGGTATGTTTTTCTTTTCCAGGTTATTTTGCATGCTTTCAACGAATGTGACATAGAAATCACGTGTAAACGGCACCTTTTTCCAGGAAAGGAAAGATTTGGCTGCTATTTCTAGCATGTCCTGCTACCACATAACAGCTGTTTCGGTTCTCACCGAAATATTTACTAACATTTTCCTTCCATTTATTTTTTACACTTTATGGAAGTCAATATTTTCTCTGTTGACATCCACTTCAGCCAGTTCACGGATCAAGTGGAAACACATCAATCACTGTTCCCTCTTGACAGAACAAAGAAATTTCCCGCTGCCTTTGCAAGCAACAAGCGGGTGGATTTGGTTTCAAATCCAGGCAGGGCTAAACAAGGTCCTACAAATTATTTATAGTATATATATTTTATATATATTATAGTACCCTATAGTAACCTGTATTACCCTATAGTGACCTGTAGTACTATATAGTGCAGTACATAACTCTAATTCACACCACATTAGACTAAACTACATTCCACCACTATACTGTAGTATACTGTAATACGCCACGTTGCCATACTCGAAACTTCTCGAACTCCTTCAGTTCAATGCAATGTGAGATGCAATAAGATACCGCCATTATTGGCAAATTTCTACCGTTTTATTGATTGTCGACATTCAGTGCCAAAAGCTGTACCAATTCTCGAAAAATATTCCTGTTTCCAGCTTGCAGACTGGATTAATGAAATAGATTTCCCAGTTAACTTACTGTTGCCAATTTGATTACTAGAATCTTCATTGGACAAACTCAAGTGATGGTTTTCAAAAAGCCAGATATTGATCTTCGAATACATCTGGTTCTGGTTTTTCTTTCTTTCTTTTTTTTTTTGCTTTTTGTTGGCGGTGTTTTTTTTTGTTTTTTTTTTTCTAAATTTTATTTTCTTATTTCCTGTTTTGGGTAAAACATATTTAAATGATCCGATATGGTTTGGTGAAAAATATCAACTCTATCAACTTTTATTGCCGTTCATCCTTTGACACTGGCTTCACACATTATGCCTTGATATTTACACACAAGCACACATACATAGTTATACACACACACACACACACACACACACATATATATCCATA
>NC_068984.1:10359816-10360414 GCF_001194135.2 Octopus bimaculoides
TATATATATATATATATATATATATATATATATATATATATATGTATATATATATGCATATACATATACATACATGAATGTATGCACACACGCGCATATAAATATATACATATTTATATACATACATGCATAGTTGTATACAAACGCACGCATACATATATGTGTGTGCGTGCGTGCGTGTGCCTGCGTGTGCGTGCGCGTGTGCGCGTGCGTGTGCGTGCGTGCGTGCGTGTGCGTGCGTGTGCGTGCGTGTGCGTGCTTGTGTGTGTGTATGTGAGTGTGTGTGTGTCTGCATATGCATACATACATACATACATACATGCATACATATATATCTGTCTAAATGCACATATTTATGTATATACATACACACGCGCTCGTGCACACTCACATACGCACACATTGGCAGATACACACACCCACAAACGCATGCACACACATCCACGCACGGACGCACGCATGCACACACGCACACAGACACACTCTCGCTCACTCTCTCTCACAAACACACACTCTCTCTCACACACACACACTCTCTCTCACACACACACACTCTCTCTCACACACACACACTCTCTCTCACACACACACACTCTCT
>NC_068984.1:10360500-10369738 GCF_001194135.2 Octopus bimaculoides
CACACACACACACACACACACACACACACACACACACACACACACACACACACACACTCACACACACAAACAGCCGTATGTTTGGCGCGAGAGACTCTTCATTGATTTTGCCATGAATACTATCTTCACCGTTAATGCCACAACTCGCCAACTTGAAAAATAACTGGTTATTCTTTTGATGGCATTCAAGAAATCTTTTATTCAAGATGGTAGTCTCAAACTTCAAGTCACCATGCAAGAGATTTGCAACAATCAACATGGCTGTAGACGACTACATCGACAATACCAGAAAAAACAACATAGATAAAAATTACACAGAATCTAGTTGATTGTCGTTACAGAAGAAACTGAAAACTATCAAGAAAACATTTTCTTTTTGGAGTTGTAAACTCAATGATTACTTTTTTTGTTGCATCTCGGGAGGGTCATTATGCCAATAATAGATACACGAACTGTCTGTTTCACTTCTTTGTTATCTATTTGTCAATTGGTTTGCTATTTAACCAATTATTGTGTTGAGTGAAGTTTTGCAATATTTTGATGACTTATTTGTGTTATTCGTCAATTCACAACAAAAGTAGCCTGGCACTCAATGTAGAAGCCATCGTGTTGCACTGTCCGGAGTTACCTTTCCGCCAGTTCTTTGATCCAACGCTGTCTTGGAGGCGAAGAACTCCTTCACTGAATCTTCCACCTGATGAAACGTCGCGGTCCAGTACAAGTGAAAATCCGCGGGAGATATCTTTCCGAAACCCTTATGTGTATAAGCTCTGGTTAATCAAACATATCGATTGCTTGATTAACCTTCGAGTTCTCATCAAAAATCTTGCAAACTAATTTCGAAAATGAAATGATTTATTTGAATGATATGAAATGACAAAGAACCCCTTATGTTGACTGAATAGAATGAAAATATACTGGGGCCAACATCTGCTGCCAGAGGGGAATCCGACCCTAGAAGAAAATAACTGACTAAAAGATATTTAACAAGTTCAATGGAAACCAATCAGCAATATACAAAATATAAGGTTAAAAAATATGGTAAAGGTAGCGCCTGTACTTTACTGTCATAAGTTCTAAAACTCATGAGGTCGGTCACTTTGTTTCCATGGAGTATAAGTAATCGAGATTACTCTCAGAATGAGACACGAGTCCGACGCAGAGTGACTCATTAACAGCTGAGTGGATCAGCGTGAAATGAAATATTTTACAGCGCATCACCAGGTCAGGGAATCGAGACCACGATCTTGTAATCACGAGTGCAACACTCCTAACCAATAAGCTCCGCGTGCCTTTACTGCATAATATAAAGAGACAGACAACAAAAGTCACAGAGGCTTCAAGAATAAAGGGATTAATTCCGGAGAAAAATGTGGGGCGAGAATAAGGAGTTTGACCCGGATACAGTGTGCTTAAATGGAAATTTGAAGGAAGCAATGATTCTGCGTTACACCAGAAGCTAATAAATAAATGTGTGAATAAACAAATCAATAAATAAACAAAATAAATACAAGAGTAAACAAAATCTCAATGGTTCTAGTTACTGAAGAAATTGAAACCATGAAGTAGATTGTTTTGGAGTTGCAAACTAAATAATGACTTGTTTGATATAAAATGACGAATGTGATTCCTCTGCTGGTTGAATGGAATGAAAATATGTTGGGAAAAACTTCCGTTGAAGCTAGATATTTTTTTAGTCAGCAAAAGATTTATACCAAAAAGCAAAATCGTTCGGACACAAGAAGTTGATAGATGATTGTAATATTATTCTCAAACAAATTATTTAATTCGCTTTCGTATTTGCTTTGCAAGATTCTTGATGTGAATTCGTGTGTTAAAACAAATTTTATTGTGTCTTAGGAGAGTTATAATAACACACACAGGTTCAATTCCACTTCTTTATTGTTAGTCAATTGGTTAAATATCTAACCAGTGAACTAATCGATCGTTTTCTTTTTTTATGCGCTGATTAAACAATCAAACTATTGTTTGTTAGTCTTTTGTCGCTGTTCGCGACATTTTCGGTGACTTAGTGACTTCTTCTATGCTTACAACAACGATGGTGGTCCATATCATTCTAGATTCTGATAATGTTACCTCGTAACAGGGTTGGCCAGCAAGAACATGATGTCAGAGACTTCAGCAGCTACCACGATCCGTAATGGAAGTACGAAGAAAAATATTAACAATCGAATATATTTTGAATGGTATGTTTCAAGAAAAGTTTTTTTTTTCAAATTCTGTCGCAGGACAGACCGTAGTTGAATGGTATTGATAAGAGACTCATTGAATTGATGCTGAGATGTTAACAGTGATTAGCAACACCGTAGAAGCATTTTTACAACAGAATAAAGCCTTGTTATTCTAGAAAATATACGCCTATTTATAATATCTCTCAAAAACTTCTAAAGATACTGAAGAAGTAAAAACTGAACAATAAAAAAGAAAGTATCATAAGAAAATACTGTTTGAAAAATTGATAAAAGATCGTTGACCTACAGAAGACTGTTACGTGGAAATACTTATCGCATGTAAACAAATTCAAAAGCACTCTTCATCAACAAAAAGGGGAAAATAAAGTAGAAACTGTGTTTAGCTAAGATAGTAAAAGGAAAATACTTGAGTATAAATTAATGGCTCTTAAACAAGAGTTCAAAGGTAACCAATCTCCGGATATTAGGGAGACAGTAAAAAAAAAAAAGAGAAAAAAAGCTCACAGAATTTTTTTCTCTAGAAGATACAGACGGATTGCTTCTGGAGAAAAATGTGGAGTGAGAAAATGGAGTCTGATTAGGATGCAATGGGACTAGAAAAAGTCCGAAAGAATCATTGTGCCTGCATTGCACCAACAGCTTATCCATTTCTACTCTAGGCACAAGGCCCGAAATTTTTTGGGGAGGGGGTCCAGTCGATTGATTGACCCCCAGTATGTAACTGGTATTTAATTTATTGACTCCGAAAGGATGAAAGGCGAAGTCGACCTCGGCAGAATTTGAACTCAGAACGTAAAGACAGACGAAATACCGCCTAGCATTTCGCCCGGCGTGCCAACGTTTCTGCCAGATCGCCGCCTTAGATCAAAGTTAATATCGTTGAGGCTGTGATAGAAAAACTCCGGGAGAGAAAAGCTCTAGGAAGAGACATGATTGTCGGATATTGGTAAAAAAAAAAGAACTGTAATTTCTCAATTGGTATATAAATATACCAAGTCGGCAGGCAGTGTGGAAACGAGTTTGATGCCAAAAAAAAAAAAAAAAAGCCACACACAAGGCGAAAGACCACTGGCAAACTGCGTGCCAGAAATTAATATATGAAATAGATATAATCTGTGATAATATCATTACTATCTTAGAATCACTATAATAGTAATAATATCATCATGGAGAATAAATTCCTGGAAAGAAAGGAGTTTGAGGATCTGCTGAGTAATTTCAGAGATACGACAACATCGAAGGAATATGGCTACAGTCTGGTTGAATTACAAGAAAGAATAGGATTATGTCCTGAGTATGTTCTGTCCACTCCTGGATATCGAGGCTTTTTGACTTCGAATTGCTAATATTCCAGACAATCTGGCTTTCTCACGTGTCACCATCTTGAAGTCGGACAGTATCACAGGAGTGGATTTCAACAGACATACTTCTTTTTATCCCTTTTATTGGGGGATATTTGAAAGGTGTGAAGTTTTCTCACAGAAACTAATTCAATGCATGGTTTCTTTGTCGACAACCTGAAAATATATGAAAAATAAGCATGAATGGCATCAAGAATATTGACCTGGTTGTAAAAATTTCAAAAGGACTAGTTTCACAGGGATAAATGTGCAATAAATTAATTATACATCTACAATGTACAAAATATTTTAACAATCATTTTATACAATTTTTAATAGTATGAGTGTATGAAGTGTCTTGACTCAAACAAGTAACTTTTGCTACTTTCTTAGTAACCAATTTGAATTCTGAGTAGAGAAAACACTAAAATATGAGGTGGTATCAAAAAGTTTCTGGACTTGTTCTGTAGCACGCCAACAGATGGCAGCACACGGTTACGTGCACTGTGAGAGCTATCAGTGACCTTCATGAGGCTGTGTACCGAGTGACATCGCTGTGCTTACTTCGCAAGTTGTGAAATTTATGTATTTGTGATCCCATGTATGCCGTAGTCTGCGATTTTGTCGTGGACAAGAACAAAGAGCCAACTTGAAATTTTGCGTTAAACTTGGGAAGTCTGCTACATTGAGCATGCTTCGGCAAGCTTACGTCAATGAGGCAAAGGGTCGTACGCAATGTTTCAAGAGGCACAGGCGCTTCAAAAGCGGAAGAACTTCTCTGGAAGACGATCACCGATCATGTAGGTCACTGATAGCTCTCACAATGTACATAACCGTGTGCTGCCATCTGTTGGCGTGCTACAGAACAAGTCCAGACACTTTTTGATACTCCCTCGCATTTGCGTTAAACTTGAGAAGTCTGCTACATTGAGCATGCTTCGGCAATTATACGAAATGTTAATTATTCCAATAATGAGACATACACATATAACAATAATGAGACATACACACATAACATATATGTAAGCATGACTGTCAAGTTGAAATCTAAATTCCAATAAAAGAAGTTTTTTCTAGGTTAGAATCTGTTCTTTTCTCTATTGTGAACATGTCTGCATGCATGCAAACACATATGCACACACACACACACACACACACACACACACACACACACACACACACACACACACACACACACACACACACACACACACACACACACACACACACACACACACACACACACACGCATGCATACACACATGCATACCACTTATATGAAAGAAATATACTGTATTATGGGAATGTACTTCAGAATGCAGTTAAGATTAAAGATTTCATGCGATTATTTCCATATAAGTATTTAAATATTACACACACACACACACACACACACATATGTATGTATGTATGTATGTATGCATGTATGTATATACTGTGGCATATATACAGAAACGAATAAACACTGTATCAATCATACTTTCTATGAGTTACACGGTAACTAAGTATCCACATTCAAAAACTATTGTGAAATTGATATAATCCTAAGAAAAGAAATCTCAAGCTGTGAATCATTTTAAATTTAATCACAGCAAGCATTTGCCAATCATTGTCAATTTAAGATGTAAAAATAACCAGTAAATGGACCAAGTAATCTCGACTAAAAGTTTGTCTCTTTTATGCAAACAGTGATTATAAGCACAGCACAGTTTGGAGTTACCACGCCAGAAAGTTCTATGCAAAATATAAAATGTCCGTGGAATGTTAAATTTTAAGTATTAGACTTCGCCTTAAAAACACACCTTAACGAACAGGTGAAATGGATTATAAAATGCAAACTTGTTCATATAACTGAACCGTTTGAACCAACACAGATTAACAATCTTGTAAACAATATATTGATACAATTGCATCACGAAAGCCATATTAGTCATTCAAGAACACACAAAACACGTTAACTTCATATGTACTGTTATTATTTGGTATTAAAATTTTCCTGGCACCAAATATGACCTGGTCACCAATATGATTCCATGGGAACTGGTTTGAGACAAAGTTGTGGGCTTCAGGGTTATAAATATTATTTTTTTTCATTTATATAGGTCAGTCGTTCTACTTGTCATTGTCTAGTGCTCACAGTTGGTCAGTTAACTTGGTATTTGGTTGTAATTCACATTCTGTTCCTTCCTGCTTTCAGCGTTGGTTCTTTTGGCAATGGATAGTATAGCACATCATTAATTAATGATCTCAAAGAAGAAAATCTACCAGTCTGTGACCACAGAGCAAAGACAATGAACAAAGACAGCGCGAAAAGACAAACTGCCTGCATATCAAAGCACTTGACGTACATCTCCGAATGCGAGAGATTAAAGATTTACCCTGACCCACTTCAGATTATTGCAGGGAATGGAACTTGTACAGGTATAATTATACATGTATCTACATTTCCCATTATAAATTGCAGCTTTCCACTAGAATTTGTTTGTCTTTTACGGCTGTTGAAGTGGACTGAGGTGTTATAATGAAGGCAATTGAATTCAGATCAGTAATCAGATTCTTATACTTGAAAGATTGTACATCAAAAGAGACTTTCGATGAGATGAAAGAAGTTTATGGTGACGATGCACCATCCTACGACGTAGTCAAGCTCTGGCATCGCCAGTTTCAATGTGGTTGGGCATCAGTGGAAATTGCTCCTATTCCTGGACGACCACATTTCACCATTGATGACGACACCATCCATAAAGTGGAAGCCGCCAGTTTGTAGGATCACGACATAACTATTCAGTAACTAGCCCAAGAAGTGAAGATAAGTGTAGGGTCTGTGGAAAAAATTCACGACCATTTACGCATGCAGAAAGTGTCTGTATGATGGATTCCTCGGATGCTTACACATTTTCAGAAGCAGGATCGAGTCAATTGATCCCAGGCTCTTTTGGCAATGTACCAAGAAAACGAGGAGGACTTTTTCAGCAGACTTATCATACAGAATGAAGCATGAGCCCATCACTATGATCCTGAGACTAAAGTCCAGCCGAAGCAATGGTAGCATGATAACTCACCACCTCCAAAGAAGGCTCCTGTCCAACCCTTAGCAGGCAAGGTGATGCTCACAGTCTCTTGGGACCAGCACGGAGTAGTGATGAGGAATTTTCTGGCAAAAGGCACCACAACTAACGGAGCATATTATGCTTCCCTGCTGCAGAAATTGCGGGTCGCCATCAAAGCAGAGAGGCGTGGCATGCTGACCAAAGGAGTCCGCCTCCTCCAAGACAATACTCCCAGTTCACAATGCGCACGTTGCCCAATGAAAGCACTCCCCTGCAGCTATGAAATCCTTCCTCAGTCAGCTTACTGTCCCGATCTCGCACCACCTGACTTTCACCTCTTTCCAACCATGAAGTCGTTTTTGAAGGGGAGGCACTTTTCGGATGATGATGAACTTATTTCCGAGGTAAAGTCTTGGCTTCAGACGCAACCTACCGACTTCTACAGACGAGGTCTTCACAGCCGCATAAAGCGATGGGAGATGTGTGTCACCATTGGTGGCGGCTATCCAGAGAAGGATTAATAATTATGCCAAGTTTTGTCTATCCCAGTTTTGGGAAGTGGGCCACAGGAAATCTTTAATGAATACGCCTCGTTTATTAATACAATCTACAATAACCGCAACATCAATGCCAACAGCGTTGAACAGTAAGAGAAGTAAAAATAGAGCTAGTTGCAGGTGTCAACAAAATTTGTTTTCGCATGGCCGACAATAGTTCATCTAAAACTCAATGCGTGGCTAAGCTAACTGTTAAATACCGAAATCTCTTTAAAATACTACAAGCGATTTAAAATGATCTCTGTTTCAGCAAGTACAAAATTTTGACCTGAAAGACAGGCCATTGAAACCAAATACATAAATCCGTTCCGACTAAAATTAGAGGTAGTAAATGAATTAGTAGGACATTAACTAAATTCTAATCAGTCAAGGAATACAAAAGCAACACGATGCTCTAAATCTAATGAGACCCGAACAAAGCGTCTACTATATCAAAAACGATCGCGCTACGATTGCACTAAGGCGTTTCTCCAAATTGAAATGCCTGAGAATTTAAATTTCGATACTCTGAGTCACATATTTTCAAGGAAAATCTGAGAAGTGAAAATGGCAACCATTTAAAGAAATATTCAGAAAATGTGAACTAACACGTTTATATGCAGAACGCGTCGGAGTGTGTTATTACAGAGCTAATTTTTAACATATATGTTTAAATATCGCAAGCTAGTACAATCATAAAAGTATGAACTAAATTAACCGAGAACCCCTTACAATTCCAGAATCCCAACATTAGAACACGAACATATACACAACCATATCTACAAATATGTAGTTACTCAATCAATCAGATAATATTACAAACATAACGAACTGAGAAATAAAATTAATCAATCCTGGAGTTCCCCGTTCAGCTGCCTAACGGATATCAACATGATTTCAGCACCAATTGATAAGATCACTTATATATATATATATACATTTGGCAGGAATGAAAACAAAAGAAAGAGACCTCGATATTATGCAATAGAGGAATGTATCTGTAAAGATATGTGACACTTATTCAGTAGCCATGATAAAACTCCGAGTTTCCGATGCCAGGGCAGGGGGCCCACTCCAACCTCTCTTCAGTCATCCAGCTACCGGAGATTCTTTTGAAAAATGACCGTGAAAACTTAGATAACTTAGATATATTTCGACCAAAGATTGGTCCAGGCCATGTCTAACTCAACACCACCACTTGATAGGATTACCTAAATCCTTTTTAAGTTTTGTGGTTCATTCGAGTAGGGAGTTGAGCGAGTTGTATCCAAGTATAGGTGGCTTATCTGGTATTCCTTGAAGAAATTTGTCCAGATTCCGTTTAAAGATAATGGGATCCTTTTCCTTTCTGATCTGTTTCGCGACAATTTTAAATAAGGCAGAGCCTGTTGAGTAAAAGAAATTGTGTTGCAGTGTATTTATGTGTTGTATTTCCGAATTGGGTAGTGGACATATGGCCCGTGGTCCTAACCCTGGATGAATTTTGAAGCTCATGTTGAGGTCGCTTGGGTAATGCTGCTGGTATATTCTCCACATCGTGCAAATGATGTACCACTCGCGGCGGCGCTGGAGAGAATAGAGCTTCAATGCTTTGAGGCAGTCCCAATAATTGAGATCAGTCATGCCCTTAATTATTTTAGTGAATAACCTCTGGGGCAATTCAATTTTCGAGATGCTTTGTTTTGTATGGGGAGACCACAAGGGGCAGCAGTATTCGAGGTGTGGCCTTACAAAGGAGGGGAAAAGAGGAATGTTGACTTCTTGCTCTCTGGACCGGAAGGTCCTTAGGATCCAGGAGATCATCCTACGAGCTATATCGACATTATTGTTGATGTGGGCACTCCAGCTGAGATCGTTATCAACAATTACTTCTAGGTCTCTGATGTTATTAGATGCTGTGAGCGGTTCCCCTGCATATATATATATTCGGAAATACAACACATAAATACACTGCAACACAATTTCTTTTAATCAACAGGCTCTGCCTTATTTAAAATTGTCGCGAAACAGATCAGAAAGGAAAAGGATCACATTATCTTTAAACGGAATCTGGACAAATTTCTTCAAGGAATACCAGATAAGCCACCTATACTTGGATA
>NC_068984.1:10369748-10370325 GCF_001194135.2 Octopus bimaculoides
TCTTTCATACATACATGCATACATACATACATGCATACATACATACATGCATACATACATATATACATACATACATGCATACATACATACATACATACATACATACATACATACATACATATATGTTCTCGATTACTAGCAAAACCGAGGTGACTATGTTTCGCTGAAAAGATTCAATAAGGTCGAAGCATGTCTGTCGTTTTCACCAGTTGACTTTCCAGCCAAGGTCCATTCCGAAATACATTGTTATTATTTTTACCAAATGTTCATGAACTAGTATAATTAAAGATCAGTTGAGATGATTAAAGTCGTTTTTCAGATTTTAAACACTCCTCCAGAAAGTTTTTGCCGTCTAATTGCAAAAAATAATTGAGTTACAGTTTTAAAGCTCACTTTATTGCACAGGTATCTGTGAGTATGTTTGTGTAGATATGTATGTTCATGTGTGTGTGTGTGCGTTTGTACGAGTGCGTGTGTATTTATATACATATATTGCGTATATATATATACATGAAATATGTACATATGAGTATGTATATATATATATATATATATATATATATATATATATATATAT
>NC_068984.1:10370997-10374030 GCF_001194135.2 Octopus bimaculoides
ATCCACTCACAAGGCTTTGGTCGGCTCGAGGCTATAGTAGAAGACATTTGCGCAAGGTGCCACGCAGTGGGAATGAACCCGGAATCATGTGGTTGGTAAGCAAGCTACTTACCACACAGCCACTCCTGTGCCTATTATTCAGTTTATTTCAAGATTTCTTGCCAATAGAGAAAGGACTGGTTTCTAACCTAAATTCAAGGTTCCTTCATTGGAAGTTCAACATCAACAACAGGGTATCTTCGCTTGTTTGTATGTATGTATGTATGCATGTATGTATGTATGTATGCATGTATGTATGTATGTATGTATGCATGTATGTATGTATGTATGTATGTATGTATGTATGTATGTATGTATGTTTGTATCTATGTATGTATGTTTGTATCTATGTATGTATGTACAGGTTTGTATGTTTTATGTATGTATTCTCATGCATATAGTTACATATCTAGACATGCTCATATATATTTAAATGATAAATTCGTGGAAAGTTTTACAGATTTTTGCAGTATGTATGTATGCATGTTGTATGTATACATGTTGTATGTATACATGTTGTATGTATACATGTATTTGTGTGGTTGTGTGTACATCAGTGCACGTGATTATGCGTTTGGCCACCATGTTTGCCCGGCAATTAGATTCGCCTTATTAATGTCGTCAATAATAAAGGTTAACTTATCATTTCTCTTCCATATGTTTGATGTTCCAAGCTCTATTCACACTTGTTCTCCCTCCCACCACCGTCACGAACAAGACCACGACCTCCTTCTCCACTTCCACCACCATTTTGGTTTCTTGCAGCTCTCTTCATTTTTTTATTGTTGTTTTTTTTCCATTGTATTCTCTTTTTGTTTCTTCGATCAGGAGATGGTGTGACATGCTCATCATAAAACACGCACTTCAATACAAACAGTATACATACAGTATACACACACACACACACACACACACACACACACATATATATATATATATATATACATACACATATATACACATACATACACACACAAGCACGCACGTACACACATATATATACATGCATACACACAAATTTTATGAATCTACACATATACATACACACAAATTGTATGTATGTATGCATGTATACAAACATTAAACATACTGTAGTGGTTGATTAGTTATATTGGTTTCTCCCATTAATTGTATTTTCTCATTTTTCTCTATTGATCTCTATCGATTAACGTATTTTTATGTGGTTATTATTGACAGCAATCGGCTTATTTCTGTATATTTTGGTCGTTTCAATGGTTGTTTGTACAACCATAAGATTGTATTAGGAACGGCTTCTCTATAGGTATTTATGAGATTTTTCCACTCTTAATTCTCAAAGAACCATCCATACACCCACAAGTGGTGTTTCATTAAGTCTTTAAACATTGCCGACTTCTATTATTGAAGTTTGGTATTAATATTGATTTTTTTTTTACTAAAATGTATATTAGTCGCAAGGCCTAAAATTTGTGAAAATCGGGCCTGGACGAAAACAGCCTCGGTATCATCATTCAAATCTCCCTCATATCACATTCTGTTGAAAACATTTAAATAGAACATATGGCACTCCGTCGCTTTCGACGACAAGGGTTCCAGTTGATCTGATCAACCGAACGGTCTGCTGGTCAAATTAACGTGAAAGTGGCTGAGTACTCCACAAAAACGCGTGCCCTTAACGTACTTTTCAGAGCAATTCAGCATGTCATAGAATGTGACAAAGTTGGCCCTTTGACAAGTACAACTCACTTTTGTCAGCTGAATGGACTGGGGCAATGTGAAATAAAGTGTCTTGCTCAAGGACTCAACGCATCACCAGAAACCGATCTCGCGACCTTACGATCGCGAACCAAGTACTGTAACCACTAAGCTACGTGCTTTCATTAATGTATAAAATCTAAATTGAATTCTATGGACTATAACATTCACTTACCGTTCAAAAGAGCTGCCAGAAAATTGAAGGAGTGAAGTTTTAGAGGGAGCAGTCCATACGACTAGAACCCTTCTTTACTGTGTGACTAACATGGCACCTCATTAGAAGAATTTAAATTCCGGCGTCGCTCGTCAATGCAACACTTTCTACTTGAACGGGTCTCTCTCAACCGACAAAAGTTTTATTGGGTCGTTTAAATCCTAGCAATAAACACGATCCAAAATTCAATAATGCTAAATTTGTTGGTCCTCATGGCTGCTTTCAGGGCCTCCATCACTGATAGCAAATATGGAAGAAGGTTGTCCTCACATCAAAGACCAAGTTGAAATGCCTGCAGCCAAGCAGTCAAGGGTCAGATGGTACTTTGAACCAAGCGACGGACTAAATTTACCACCAAGAACAAAAACGGTCATCAGACGAGAATCTATGAAGTTTCTGTCAATTAAAATTCATTTACAAATGTTTTATCTCTCTAAGGTTCTGGTAGAAGTTCCATATCTAAAGAACCGTACGGTGAAGCTGAACCCAGAATCAAGTAGTTACCGATCGAACTTCTTAGGCACATAATTATTCCAGTGTCCGAAGATAACATGATCGAACAAAACTATGCTCAATGGGATACAAGCAATGACCACCCTGTATTATCTATGGATTATTATATCAAAGACAATGGTTCTCAAGCCCTTTGCCTATGGGCTCCTTTGATTTCTATTTTATTCGGGTGGACCCTCAGAATCACTCCATGTTTAAAAAGATCCTATCATATTGTTACAATAAAATATTCCAGTTCTATATTTAGTTCTATATTTAAAAGATGAGGAAATATGTACATTATTTACATTTGACAGATATTTGTCCTCATCTTATTTCCGAGTTCGATTCCAGGCAGTGACTTGAATAATAATAATAATAATAATCATAACAACAACAACAACAACAACAATAATAATAATAATAATAATAATAATAATAATAATAATAATAATAATAATAATAATAATAATAATAATAACATCGAAAAATAGCTTAGGAATGAGAACCCAGGTTCGAAATTTCCCCAAGACACTTGATGAAGGCTGGAGGAT
>NC_068984.1:10374719-10375653 GCF_001194135.2 Octopus bimaculoides
TTCCACCAGTATTCCTTTTTATTATGAGTGGTTATAACTTCTACCATATTGTGGGTTTTTATTTCTTTGTCCTCGGGGTTATCCTTCCGACGGATTTCATTATAGAGCGTCCTAGCTACAACATCATGTCTCATCGGTAGACAATACCATGATGACATTTTCGGACAACTGCTTATGATGTGGGTGATATCTTCAGTGTGAACTCCACAAAGTCTGCATAGGTTGTTACACTTTACGGCTTTACTTGCATCTCTATTCCTTTCGTGCATCAGGTACTTGGCTGATATTTCCTGCTCCTGGATTGCAAACACACACCCTTCAAAGTGGAAGGTAGTAATCCGGCTATTTGTCCATGATAGACTGCTTTGATAATCGATGTTACTATCATCACGGAGCTTTCTACTAACATATCCATGCATAGTCTTCTGTTCATCCTTTCATCTGATGATACGTTGCAGCAGAGTCGTGCGACTTCTTTGGACATGTATTCTAGGTTATCAGACAACGAATGTTGCCCAAGGAGCTGCCTTCCAAGTTTTATGATGTTATCAGCTTCATGTATGCAAACTTGGTCAAAGGATGCACTTCGACACTTGGTGGTTAAAAGATGTTGCCGAAGGGATGTGATACGACATTTAAAGGCATTTTGAATCGATGTTATGCCTCTTCCGCCTTGTTTTCGTTTTACGTAGAGGCGGTCTACATCACTGATTATGTGGAAATTATGTGTGCTTGTTAGTATTTTTCGGGTTTTCACATCAATGGCTCGGATTTCATCACGCGTCCAATCGTATTGGCTTGATGAAGGATGAGTATCTCGTATACAGCGGACAGCCTTGAATGTGACTGAAAAATACTGACAAGTAATAAGAAAGCAGAAGAAATATTCGTCCCAAGACTAAATGTAGCATTCAATTATATCAATCTTCTCTTC
>NC_068984.1:10376330-10378936 GCF_001194135.2 Octopus bimaculoides
TATATATATATATATTTAAAATATGAAATATCTCATATTAATTTCAAGTTTTATCACGTTGGACACAGATTAAATAAATTCTAAAATGTAAGAATTTAAAACTTTTGTTTTCTTTTATTTATACATTTCGTTTCATCAGTGTGGGAGGTTGTTTTTTTTTTTATTTATTAAACCGGAAACAATGAAAACATTCATTTTTCTCGTAGCTCTTCACTGTTAAGTAGCTTTCATAACTTTCTCGTATAATCAGGTTTTTGAGATTTTTCCATAATTCGCTCTTATATACCATCCTGGTCACGTAGAAGCATGCTCATACCTACACACAGACAAACATTCACACCCACACAAGAATACCAGCAAATAAGAAGACTAAAATCAAGAAAAGGCTTCTATTTATTCTTCGTTCTTCTGTGTTTCTAAAGAATTTATCCACTTCGACAATTACATCGTGCAAGACGCATATTAGCCATTCAAAAACGCACTTAGCGTTAACTTTATTTAAACATTTAATATTCCAGTGACAAAATTTTCGTCGCACCAACTACGCCCTGCTCGTTGACGCGGTTCCTCGGCAACGGCTTAAGTGAAGTTAATAGTTCTCCTTTTGCTTTGTGAGTGAATTTGGTGGCCAGAAACTGTGTTGAATCGTGCCGTCACGTGTGTGTGTGATATTGTCTATATTTGTCACCCCCACCACTTGACAACCGTTGTTGGTTCGTTTACACACCCGTGACTTAACAGAAAAGACCGACAGAATAAGTACCAGACTTCAGCAAATAGGTACAAGGATCGTTTTGTTCGACTCAAACCCTTCAAGGCAGTGCTCTAGCCTGGCCGCAGTCCAATGACTGAAATAATTGAAAGATAAATACCCGCGATTAACGAGAAGAGACGTACTTCTTAATCCTTATTCGTCCGATTTCTCTTACCCTGCCACGTGTCCCTCACTCTTGCTATTTCTTGCTTAACGCCATGCTCTCTTTTAATTCTTCTTCTTCTTCTTCTTCTCCTTCTTCTTCTTCTTGCTTTCTTCTTCTTCTTCTTGCTTTCTCCTTCTTCTTCTTCTTCTTCTTCTTCGTCTTCTTGCTTTCTTCTTCTTCTTCTTCTTCTTCTTCTTCTTCTTCTTCTTCTTCTTCTCCTTCTTGCTTTCTTCTTCTTCTTCTTGCTTTCTCCTTCTTCTTCTTCTTCTTCTTGCTTTCTTCTTCTTCTTCTTGCTTTCTTCTTCTTCTTCTTGCTTTCTTCTTCTTCTTCTTCTTCTTCTTCTTGCTTTCTTCTTCTTCTTCTTCTTCTTCTCCTTCTTCTTCTTCTTCTTCTTCTTCTTCTTCTTCTTCTTGCTTTCTTCTTCTTCTTCTTCTTCTTCTCCTTCTTCTTCTTCTTCTTCTTCTTCTTCTCCTTCTTCTTCTTCTTCTCCTTCTTCTTCTTCTTCTTCTTCTTCTTCTTCTTCTTCTCCTTCTCCTTCTTCTTCTTCTTCTTCTTCTTCTTCTTCTTCTTCTTCTTCCATAAACATAATACAGTAATTCTTTCATCAGTGCCCTTAATACACTTCTAATTACTAAAGTTGTTTAGCGAACAATGCTACATGGGCGAATTGTAATGTAGCATAAAAAAGCGAAACAAGACTGATAGGTTACTTTTAAACAGTCGCACGAACTCGAATGTGACAGACATCACTTCACAAAAAGAAAATAAAAACGGAGAAAGGCTGTCGTCCATTGCAAGTACTTATCATTAGAAAATCTCAAACAGTGTAATGTTATCCATTGTAGTTTATAATTATAATAAAATAATACTAAAAGACCTAATTTAACTAATTGAAATTTAATGTAATTATAAATCTATGAGAAAGGTTGAATTAAGTTACTTAACTTACGAGTGTACAAGCTATATATGGAAGTCGGGTGTTCAAGCTGTGGGTTTTTATTGCATAACAAAGAGACACAGCTGTGTAGGCGAGTGGTTTGCTAGGTGACTGGTTATATTACACCTGTGTGTGAGGAAGAACAACAAAATTACAAAATGGCGGTATTTTAATGCCACAGAGACACTTGGTAACCTCCATTGACGAATTAGAAGATCCACCGTCGATTTGTAGTTACAAGAATTTTACGTCTTGACAGCCAATGTCATTGTCCCGTCTCTGACTTCCAGGATGATTAAAAAGACGGGCCAAAATAAATGAAAGTAAATTCTGCATGTTTTGAGATGACCATACAAAAACCTATCCATTTCCTTAATGGCAGATCAATTCTAGAGAATTCTTGATTCTTTAAATTATCTCCCCTTCTCATAAGGAGCTGTTCTCAAGCGCTATTTTGTAATTGTGATACATTATCTAGAATCAGAGATAATATTTATAGATCAAGAATTTATGTAGTATGGTATTTGATATACCTGTATTTGCATATATGTGTATGCATATGTATGTCATTGTTCAGTTCTATTTCAAGATTGCTTGCCAATAGAGAAAGAACCGGTTTCTAACCTAGATCCAAGTCTCCTTCATTGGAATTTCAACATCAACAACAGGGTATTTTGTTTGTATGCATGCATGTGTGTATGTATGCATATATATGTATATATATATATATATATATATATATATATAT
>NC_068984.1:10381541-10382235 GCF_001194135.2 Octopus bimaculoides
ATATATATATATATATATATATATATATATATATATATACTTTTATAACAATAGTATTGAGAGTAACTCCGAAGTTTCGGCCAACTTAGCCTTCATCGAATTTCTGCTGATGGCTCAGTTAGCCGAAACTTCGAAGTCACTTTCAACACTGTTCTTGTAAAAGAATAAATAGATATGTACTATACAGAAAGTATTGACTGATCCTTCAGTTTCACGTAAAATTGCTTTTTATTATTACTCTACATAAAAACAACATATACATAAATACATACATATATATATATAAAAGAGATATACACACTCATATATATGTGTGTGTGTGTATGTATAAATATGTATATATCATGTGGGTTGTGTGCACTTATGTATTTTAATGTCCTTGGGGCTTCAGACTTTCTCAAGTTGCTTATATTTCCATCAGTCAGCGCAGTCATACGTATGTGCGTACAAACATAAATACATACGCATAGGTAATAAACACATATGCCTCTCTACGTTTAAAGCGAAATAAAACTAAGCTTGCTTCCTATATTTGTCAATTTTCTTTGTCTTTGATAAGACGACTCGCAATTTCGCCAGAAACCAGTCTCCCTATCCCCTCCTCCTCCTCCGCTTCTTCCTCCTCCTCCGCTTCTTCCTCCTCCTCCGCTTCTTCCTCCTCCTCCGCTTCTTCCTCCTCCTCCGCTTCTTCCTC
>NC_068984.1:10382828-10386346 GCF_001194135.2 Octopus bimaculoides
GTATATATATCATATAGGTATGTATATATATCATATAGGTATGTATATGCATATATATATAATATATTTTTATATATGTATGTATTGTGCATTCATATATACATATGTATCGTATGTATATATATATATATATATATATATATGTATGTATGTATATCTGTGTTTGCATCATATATATTCATATGCTATGTTATATATGTGTGTGTATGCATGTGTGTGTGTATGTGTGTGTGTGTATGTGCATGTGTGTGTGTGTATGTGTGTGCGTGCTTGCGTCTCGAGTAGCGACTTTGTGTTTCATCTGTTCATCCGTTCTCGTAGAATTACAGGGAAGAAATAGATTGATATCGATATTACTTTCCAATCTTTGTTTCAATAATACCTTTTATCGTTCCGAGTTGGTGGTAAACACTTCACTGAACAATGTCCCGCCACCGTACCGCCATCTACCAGCCTCCAAATTTATCATAAATTGAGCGAAATCTATGATTGGAGAAAACACACTGCAAGGCGACTATGATCGGCACGCTATTTCAGTGTAGTGAAGATGGCGTGTCGGAATGGAAGAGTTGGACATTGTGGATAAGAATTCTTTCCACGAGAAGTGCGGTCTTAGCAGCTCAGTCACGCACGCATGCGCACAGATATATACGCTTGTATGAAGGTATACTCCCGCACACATACATACAGATATATAAATATATGTGTGTGTGTGTGTGTGTGTGTGTGTGTGTGTGTGTGTGTGTGTATACGTGTCTGAGAGTGTATGTACGTATATATATATATATATATATGCACACATGTATACACACATGTATATATACACATTATATATATAAATATATATACATATGTATGCATTTTTATTCATATACATACATATATACAACGAGAGAGAGAGAGAGAGAGAGAGAGAGTAGACATCAACAGACAGACAGACAGATAGACAAACAAACTGACAGACAGTCAGACAGATAGACAGACAGACAGACAGATAGATAGATAGATAGATAGATAGATAGATAGATAGATAGATTGATTGATTGATTGATTGATTGATTGATTGATTGATTGATATATGTATGTATGTAATGATTTGTAAAGAGCCAGCTTTGTATTCTTATTTATATGTCACTGGCACCAAATGTTTTTGTTGCCCTTTGAATTCGCAGCTGTATTTCTGTATCAAGGTTTCCATCATTTTGAACAAAGCTTCCAAGGTAGACGAACGAATCGACAACCTCAAGTAACTTTGCCTTAACAAAGGAAGAATGTAACGATCGAGAAGGTGAATGACAATGGTCTGTGCACAGACTGTGACAGACCATGCCTGTCTTTGGCTGGGCTCAAATCTCATCTGCGAACGCATGGAAAACGAACTCCCACTAACTATTCTGACTATATATCTGTGCACAACTTTGAATGCAGTGTATGCCAGAAGGTTTGCAAATCCAATGGAGGCCTCAAAAGACATTAAGATTCACAAAAAGCAGAACTTAAAGATAATTCAAGAAATAAATATTTGCAAGGCGAAAATTCTTAGGACCCCTTTCTACCCTCATGAAGTTCAAAACCAAACAATAAGAAAATCTGCTTAATTTTTTTGTTCGAATTCGTTGTAGTTCACCGCTCGGTTTGCTTTGGTTTAATTTGTACACTTATTCCTCTCTATATTTATTTATTTGTCCAAATTTGTTATAGTTTTCAAACCAGAAGAAAGACAAGTTATTAATGAAACATCGAGAACGAGAAACATTTTGTGCTCAGTTCATCGAAGATAGTAATATTACAGATGAAAATTTTAAGAAATATAAAAATCGCACAGATCCTAATTCTAAAGGGCATTACTTTGTATTTATGAAATACGATTTAGTTGTTAAGTTTTCATTTTTTTAAATTACGTATTTTATGTATTGTCGTATGTTATAGGAGTTTATAATTCAATGAAACAGACGATAGATGTGTAAAGATTGTATCTTAGGTGAGGATTGTGAAACAAAAGGTTGTTGAATGAGTAATATCTTTATTCATCAATGTTTATTTATTTTAATGTAATTATATATTTACGCATTTATTCATTTTTATTTACTAATTTATTTTTATTTTAGTTTCGAAAGATGTATTTTTTAAATATTTTACTGAATCGAAAAATGTAACAAGTATCAAAAGAAAGGAAAAATAAAAGGAAAATTTCAGAGTGAGATACATATAAATTATGAATATTTAATCGAGAATATTTGATTTTCACGTATATTATTTCACATCAACGTTAAAATATAAGCCACAGCTAACCCAACCCTCATTTTAAGGAAAGACTGATCGTATGATGGACCATAACCGTATGTACACTCGAGACGGTATTGAGTGCTTACTCTTTTATTTTATCTCTCTGTCTCTCGACTGGACGACGACTGTCTGAATATATAGACTAATCAATGGAACTAACTTCTAAAGTGCTCATAGCAAGGGATACACTAAAACCATCATCTTTACCGTTTTTTTCATTTGCATTCCTAAAGGAAACTCTTCCTTCCTGTAAGGAGATAAACACCTTTCACATAATCGTCTGTGTTCATATATAGGTGGAGTTATCCAAATTAAGCTCGTACAAATTTATTCATTAACGCCATGACGAAATGATTATGGGTCTTTCATTATATAATCAATATTATATAATCGATGACACGTTGTCATTGCTCGTATGTTTTGCAACTAATTAAATGCTTTATTAACCATTTGTTGTTGAAACAATGGTAACTGCGGAATAAATGTAATACCAACTCCTCCATTCTTCGCTTATTATTTCATACTATGAGACTGCAGGAAATTTGCTGAATTTTAAATTTGTATGGAATAAATACTTCTACTGAAAATTGTTCCTTTCTATACATTCTGTTAGCCGGTATTTGCAGGGGTAGTGACTGACGTAAGTGCCTGTACTCCGGAATCCCTCTCATGTTATTAGAATGAAAGATGAGCGATTGTCAAGGCGTCTTTTTTATGATGAGCTCGACTCTGACTCTGGAAAACCAACCACAACATTCACCGAGGAAAAGGTATAAAGACTGTATGCAGGAAAACCTGAATAAAAGAAGATATGAACAAAAGTGATTGGGAAATTGATGTTCTGGATCGGAACAAGTGAAGAGGTGCCGTTAGGACTCATTGCAACGCCTGGGAGTAAAAGATGATTCAGTATTCTGAGGTTAAAAGGGCCTGTCAGAAAGGAACAATTAGAACTGAAGAATCATATGAAGTCACATGAAAATGGTAATGCCCAGGTAGGTAATAATCTTGAACTCCGACCGCCTCTTACGACTTGTGTCATATGTTAAAACACTTGTAAGATAATATCTGGACTTAAAAGGCATATGCTAGTTCACAAAAACATTCCTACAGAATCAGATTCCAAAGGGCAAAGTTATAGAAGAAACTTGAACAATATCTGTCACTAATGTTTTAAACCCTGTCAGACAGCAGCTGGTCTTAAAAATCATCTGAGGGTTCATCAATGGGGG
>NC_068984.1:10387734-10395033 GCF_001194135.2 Octopus bimaculoides
ATATATATATATATATATATATACACACACACATATATATATATATATGAATTATATATGCACATATACATGCATACGTATATGCCGTTAAGCTGTGTCTGGTGTCACTGAGCAGATTGTAAATTTACACATAAACTGCTCTCACATCATAGTACACAATGTTGTTATAATTTGGAAGGGTCAAAATTGATAAATCTTGTAAATACACTTACCGGTTGATGCTTGTCTATATTTCACTTCTCCTTCTTTTTCCAAAGCAGTTTATTCTTGTTTATGTCCCCCCAAAATATTTATCGCTGCACTTAATCTGTTGCTTTCCCAATGGATATACATTAAGAAATGTATCAACGGTGGTTTCAACACACAGTTTCACATCAAAATTCTTGCAAAACAAATTCAGAATCGATTATATACAATGCTATCAGGAAATAAATAAAACTGAATGTATAACTGTTACAAATATTTTAAATGGCCACCACGATAATATATTACATTGTATTATATCGTTTTATATTACATAATATTTAATGTTTGTTTTTATGTTATAAAAAAAGATTACATTAAACTGAAGGCTCAATATATTTGGTAGAGTACAAATTTATTATCATCTAGCAAGAATAGTATTGACAGTGACTTCGAAGCTTCGGCCAGGTAAACCATCATCAAACAATTCGATGATCGCTTAGGTAGTGGAAATCTTGAAGGTCCTATCAATACTATTCTTGATAAAAAGTTATATATATATATATATATATATATATATTTATGTATGTATATACACAAAGGGAGAGAGAGAGATAGAAAGATAGATAGGTAAATAAATAGATAGATAGATACATACATACATACATACATACATACTTACATACATATGTACATATATGCATACACACACATACGCACACATACATACACGATGACTTTCATATTTATTCTTAATGCATTCCAGCAGATTCGAACGTAAGTATGCTAATCGATGGTGCATTCTTCACAGGGACAGCTTCCCTTTTACGTCGACCATGTGTTGATAGCACATTCAGCTAATTTGTATACGAGCACTTCTGACTGATGAGGCATAGCACGTCGAAATGCCGGTGTCTCTGAATACCTTGTGGAAATGAATCGAGGGTGTTAAAACACATAGTCATCGTAAGAGAGAAGTTCTCCTGTGACAAACACAACTGCGATTAGCATATTTGCGTTTGAGTCTGCTGGAATATATTAAGAATATATATGCAAGTCATAGTTTACAATGTTGCTTGCTCACCGTGTATACAACAATATATATGCGCGCGCAGGCGCGTGTGTATGGATTGCAAGTTTTTTTCTTTCTCTCTCTGTTTATTTCCTCTCTTGAAGAGCGTAGGCTCGAAACGTAAAAGACTTTTTCATTTTTCCCGAGCGTCAAACTGATACACTTGCTTGTTGTTCATACACCTGTCTTCGTCTACCAAATCCATTCACAAGGCCCGAGGCTACAGTAGAAGACGCTTGCCCAAAGTGCCGCGCAGTGGGACTGAACCCGGAACCATGTGGTTAGGAAGCGAGCTTCTTACCACACAGCCACTTCTGCGCCTCCACACAGTCACTCCTGCGTATTTATGTTTTCTCTAACTAAATTAGGTCTGGCTAGACAAACAGTTTTTCTTCTCTAATCAGCTCTGACCCATGTTTGACTCGGAAAAATTATAGCTCACAGTTACACTGGTATTTTTTATGTGGATGGTGCCTCTGGGTAATTTGCTCAGCCATTACCTGAACTAATAAACTATGATAATCTTTACTTGATTAATATCTTGGTGCTAATTCTTAATAAGTCAGTTATTATTAGTTCAGTTATAAATGTATACAGGAAGGAACCTTTATTAAATAATCGGAAATCGGAAATCCACAGCAGATACATCAGTTCTAATACTGAAAGCAACAAATTTCTCTTGGAACAAGTGTAAAGTTCCTGCATTTCATGAGAACTGCGTACAGTGATATTGTGTTCAGTTCTTTCCCAGTGGTATGACTGGCGTGAACGAAGTCAATTATATATTGAAGCAGTCTATGTTTGAGAATCGATCCATCGATGACCAATCTCTTATTCAACGAAGCTCACCATAATAACATGAGGAGCACATTCATATCTGGTCCGTGTTTTTGTCGAACGATCTGATTTGCTATTTCCGATAAGAAATGTTTAAGTAATTAATAATAAACACTGATAAACATACACGCAATCAGTTAATACTGGAGGAACAATATTGCTGATGACTTTTAGACAAAGATATCGATAGTAATAATATAACAAAACCATTTGAAATTTTATAGTTCTTCCAGAAAATATATTATGTTTCCGGTTGTATATTATGTTTCCGATTCAACAAATTCATTAGTTTACACAATGTGAGAAGAGTTCAGAGAGATAATCGTATTACGCGCTTATTGAAGCGTGTTTGAACTGAAACATTTCAACATAATGATATTAGAAAAGCGGTACGAAATATTAAAAGTTAAAGGCAACAAAAAGCTCATGGCTACAATTCGTAAATGTTATTTGATGTAATATTTTTAGCAGCTTCTCTATCGTCATTTTAAGTTTCTGACTATAAGCTATTTATCAGACGACTCATTGTTGCTAAAACGAAGACGTCTTATAATAGTTTAAAACCCAAAATACGATTTTGTTGTTATTGTTTTCCATAAGTGACAATATGGCGGTGTTGCGTTATGCAGTTTAGAGACAGAGAAAATAAAAGGCACTCAACAATTAATCTCTTAATGGTTGTTGTTGTTGTAGTAGTTGTTACTGTAATTGTTATTGTTTAGTCCTCGGGTTAGTTCTGACTCAGCAGACCTGTGATCAAAAGTATCCCGACCATAAAAAATCCCTTAATTTTCCAGTTATAAAGTAACTAGAATAACATAATGCAACATAATTTTTCAGCTTAGACATTCACCATAGTAGAATGTGATTTTATGGAGATATGGTTGCTATTTCTAGCAAGTGGAACGACTAGATAGGTCTCTCCAGTTAGGTCGTATTCATGGGATTTTTATAAGTCGCTGTTATTGTAGGAAATTCTGGAAACATCATTTGATTGTTGTTTGTGCCTTCTCGAGCCATGTCTGGCTCATAAGGACCGGTTTCCTGGTTTCATTGGCGTATAGGTTCCCCACCCGGACGGAACGCCGGTCTGTCGCAGGTGAGCTGCTAAATGCAGGAGGAAAGAATGAGAGAAAGTTGTGGCGAAAGAGTCAGCAGAAGTTCGCCATTACCTTCTGTCGGAGCCGCGTGAAGTTTAGGTGTTTCCGTCATAAACACACATATCGCCCGGTCTGAGATTCGGACCCGCGATCCTCCGACCGCGAGTCCGTTGCTCTAACCACTATGCCTTGTGCCTCCACACTCGTTATTTGATTAGAAAAATAAATCCCTTGTCAGCAGACAGCGCAGACGATACTGAAACCAAGAGATTCCAAGTTGTTTCTGTTTAACCCCAAGACAAAGCCTGGTTCAATATACCTTAGATCAGTGATTCTCAACCGGTTTTTTTGCCTACGGACCATTTGTTTCCTATTTTACTCTACTGGACCTTCGCAGCCATTCAATGTTTAAAAAAATCCTATTATATTCATACAATGAAATATTAAGAATTGTATAAAAAAAATTGTCGAAATATTTTGTGCATTGTAGAAGCATATCCAATTTAATTGTACACAAATTTTAGCAACAAAATCTTATATGGACCCCAAAGGTCATATAGACCCCGGTTGGGAACCGCTGCCTTAGATGAAAGACATTCTAGCTGTGACCATCACGTTCCGTTTCAAACATTGAATATCTGGAACTGGATTGTCCAATACGTTTCCTTCCTTAAGGCAGCAGGCTAGCAGAAACGCTAGGTCGACTTTGCCTTTCATCCTTTCGGGGTCGATAAATTAAGTACCAGTTGCATACTGGGGTCGATCTAATCGACTGGTCCCCCACTCCCCAAACATTTCGGGCCTTGTGCCTCGAGTAGAAAAGAATAAATGCGGCGAGCTGGCAGAACCGTTAGCACGCCGGGCGAAATGCTTGGCGGCATTTCGTGTGTCTTTACGTTCCGAGTTCAAATTCCACCGATGTCGACTTTGCCTTTCATCCTTTCGAGGTTGATTAATTAAGTACCAGTTACGCACTGCGGTCGACGTAATCCTCTTTGTCTGTCCTAGTTTGTCTCCTCTGTGTGTAGCCCCTTGTGGGCAATAAAGAAATAAGAAACGTTAGCACGCCGGGCGAAATGCTTAGCGGCATTTCGTGTCTTTACGTTCTGAGTTCAAATTCCGCCGAGGTCGACTTTGCCTTTCATCTTTTCGAGGTTGATTAATTAAGTACCAGTTACGCACTGAGGTCGACGTAATCCCTTTGTCTGTCCTTGTTTGTCTCCTCTGTGTGTAGCTCCTTGTGGGCAATAAAGAAATAAGAAACGTTAGTACAACGAAGGCAGTGAGCTGGCAGAAGCGTTAGCACGCCGGGCGAAATGCTTAGCAGTATTTCGTCTGTCTTTGCGTTCTGAGTTCAAATTCCGCCGAGGTCGACTTTGCCTTTCATCCTTTCAGGGTCCATAAATTAAGTACCAATTGCATACTGGAGTCGATCTGATCGACTGGCCCGCTTCCCCCAAAATTTCGGGCCTTGTGCCTAGAGTAAAAAAGAATATGTTTCTTTCCCTTTTTTTTAAATTTTAATATCGTAGTGCATGATTTGAGGGAAACTTGACAACTATCTCTACCAGAAATAGTTGGGAGAATCACGTAGAGGGCCCTTGCTAGAGCTTAGTCTCACTTTACTACATTTGAAATGAGTACCTGTAATATACCAGTAATATATAATTGCATTGAATTACTAGTGGAGCGAGAATCTTCTATGATAAACGACAGATGTGGGTTCCGCAATTTCTAGTTGAACAACCAGTACAGAGGATTCGTTTATAGTGATCAAATGTTTGTGAAGTAAATTAGCTCACTTCCTCGATCAAATCGACATTGACTGCACTGCTACACAAGCATACCACACGTCAGATGTTGAAATGATCGCAGATCAATACGAAACTCCGCCTGACAATATTATAATTTCCGAAAGCTTGTGATTTTCATAGCGAAATTAAAGGATAGCTAATTTCAGTTTGTCCAGCAATAATTATTTCAAATTTTTTGCCACAAGGGCAGCTTGGGGGAGGTGGGGATGAGTCGATTACATCGACCCTAGTGTACAACTAGCACTTAATTTATCGACCCCGAAAGGATAAAAGACAAACGGATTAAGTCGATTATATCGACCCCAGTGCGTAACTGGTACTTATTTAATCGACCCCGATAGGATGAAAGGCAAAGTCGACCTCGGCGGAATTTGAACTCAAAACGTAGCAACGAGCGAAAAACTGTTAAGCATTTCGTCCAGTGTCCTAACGATTGCGCCAGCTCACCGCCTTAGTTTGTCCAGTAATAATATTTGACCTCGCTAATTAGGCTGTGATCACTTAATGAAACGTAATTATTAGTACAGAAAAGATCATTCATATAAGCCCTTGGTCCTTAAGAACACAACACAGCGCTTGGTCTGGGAATCGAAATCACGAATTTATGATCATGAGCGCAACGTCCGAATTACTAAGCCACGCGCCTTCACCAGTAAAGAATACCAGTAATACGAACTATACCGGTTTTACCATGTGAAACCATTGTTTGGTAAAGACAAAAGACAGTGGTGGGGACAAGCACAAAGACATACACCACACACACACACACATATATATTTATATATATACACGACGAGCTTTTTTCAGTTAGCGTCTACCAAATCCACTCACAAGGCTTTGGTCAGCCCGTGGTTATAGTAGAAGACATATCAATACCTCGTGAGTGGATTTGGTAGATAGAATCCGTGTGGAAACCCGTCGTGTGTGTGTGTGTGTGTGTGTGTGTGTGTGTGTGTGTGTGTGTGTGTGTGTGTGTGTGTGTGTGTGTGTTTGTGTGTGTGTGTCTTTTTCTTTATAAATGTCCTGAAAATTCCACAGTCTTGGTTTTGCTGTCTCATTTTATTTAACACACACATACAAACACACATAAATGTTGCGCGTATTTCGAGCTCCCACCTTCCATGCACTAACATCGCAGCACTGGGGGGCGGCCATGGACTGGACCTCCCCCCCCCGGTTCCGGACTCAGTCCGCGCGCGTATTTTTGTCTCTCTATCAGTCACTCAACTCTTGACAACCGGTGTTCTTTTGTTCACTTCACTATAACCTAGTGGTTCGGCAAAAGGGTCAGATGGAAAAAAGTACCAGACTTCAGAAGAGAAATATAAATGCCGGAGTCGATTTATGCGGCTGGAAACGATTCTATTATATTTTGTCTTTTCTCTTTTACTGAAACGAGTAAAAGAGAAAAGACAAAAGATAATAGAATCGTTAGAAAGATTCGAATTTCTGTCGCAAAAAAATTCTATAAAGTTAGCTTTTACTTTTTAATGAAATCGCGCAAAAAATCGGAAAAATATCTTTTTGTCTTTCGTTAGGACAAAAAGAAAAACAAAAACAACGAATATCAAACTTAAAAAGAAATTTCTTTAAAAATAGAAAATTAGTGACTTACTTTTTAAGTCTCGTGTGATTAAAATAACTTCTAGTTATTTCAAAACTATAAATATATACAGTAATCACTCGCCATATCGCGGTTCACCTATCGCACCCTCCGTACATCGCGGATTTTTCTGGCTAATACATGTAAATTTATATCACAGACTCCTCAGTATATCACGGGTTTCTGCAGCCGATAGGTATTTATATTTTTTAGACTTTAACTATTTCTGTGGTAAAATAAGCATTTTCACGCCTAAAAATTAATAAATTAATAAATAAAAAGACAGTACAGTACTGCACTGTATAACACATTAATTAAAATATATTACAAGAAAATACGTAGTGTGCCGTGGATGAGTAAACAAAGAATTGCACATGCTGTATGGAAAACGAAACTCGGGAGGTGAGTGCGTGCTGGTGTTTTGCATTTATAATAAATAGATATGTTGTTGGCACTCCGTCGCTTACGACGTCGAGGGTTCCAGTTGATTCGATCAACGGAACAGCCTGCTCATGAAATTAACGTGCAAGTGGCTGAGCACTCCACAGACACGTGTACCCTTAACGTAGTTCTCAGGGATATTCAGCGTGACAGTGTGACAAGGCTGACCCTTTGAATTACAGGCACAACAGAAACAGGAAGTAAGAGTGAGAGAAAATTGTGGTGAAAGAGTACAGCAGGGTTCGCCAC
>NC_068984.1:10395591-10396755 GCF_001194135.2 Octopus bimaculoides
TATATATATATATATATATATATATATATATTATAAAAATATTTTTTTTAAATATACAGTACAGTACTGTTTCTACTTCGCAGATTTTCATCTATCACAGGGGTTTTTGGAACGTAACACCCATGATAGTCGAGGGATTACTGTATTTGTCACAAGGCTAGAAATCTTTGAGGGGACGGGCTTGGTCAATACTGTCAACCTCAGTATTCAATGCGATTGAATAACTTTATATTGATATTGGAAAAGGGACCAGTGTAGAGTCGAGGCTATTTTCTATTGTTGATTTCTTTTTGTTAAAACCAGAAATCCCTGAGACAAATGTACTTCCCTAACTACTGATTGGTCTGTAGAGGTAACAGGCGCCAAAAGAAGTCTGGTGCTGCTATGGTTGAAAGTTATTCCAGCAGTTAAATTTAACACACCAGTGCATTTTATCTTAGAAATTAATTCACACTTGAGTAAATATGTAAATATTTCTGAAAAGTGGTACATCGAGAACTGTGCTTTTGAATTCTTTGACTACGTCGATGTTAAGTAATGAATAAGTTGAAGAAATCTGCTTTGCATATGTTGATTAGTGACGGACCCATTGGTGTTACCGTTCCAAACATTAGAATATTGTATGTCATATACAGACACCAAAATAAAATCATTCAAAAGGTTGTGTTTATTGATATTCTGAAGTCGGCAGTTCGTGAAAATATCGGGAAATGTGGTGACTATTATCACTACATTTCCCGATATTTTGCACAAGTTTTTGCATAAAACACAAACTTAACTTTAGAAAATGGTAATGTTAATATCAGTTGGAACGCGAGTTATACAGGGAAAATATAAATAAAAAAATAAATGCGCCCTTTTAAAGCCTAGCCAGGCTCATGGGCCCGGTTTCCCGGTTTCAATGGCGTATGTGTTCCCCAGCTGGACGGGACGCCAGTCCATCGCAGCGTTACTCATTTTTGGCAGCTGAGTGAACTGGAGCAACGTGAAATGAAGTGTTTTGCTTAAGAACACAACGCATCGCCCGGTCCAGGAATCGAAACCACAATCTTACCCTAACCACTAAGCCACGCGCCTCCACACAGGGAAAATTATAGTTTTTTCACGTTAGCTACTTGATACAATTCTTGTAAAAGATTTTTATCCTATTATTGAATTAAGTAT
>NC_068984.1:10399378-10407465 GCF_001194135.2 Octopus bimaculoides
TATATATCGGAGGTAGACAAAAAGATCGTCCCACCGACGGCTAGCGGGAACGCTTGATGCATTTTGAACTTGTTGGGTTTTATCACCGACATATGCTCGCAGCCAGATTCCTAGACGAAAATTTTCGCTTCGGTTATTTAGAAAACCGTGAATAATACGTTTAGAGGTATGGCAAATAATTGTTGAGCAGAATGTAAATCCAGTGTATGCAATTGAAGCATCGTTTAATTAAACTAGTCTTCTTTGGTGCGGGTGAGGCTGTGTGGTTAGAAGTTTGCTTTCCAACCACATGGTCCTGGCTTCAGTCCCACTGCATGGAATCTAGGGCAAGTGTCTTCTGCTATAGCTTCGGGTCGATCAAAGCCTTGTGAGTGGATTTGGTAGACGGAAACTGAAAGAAACCCGTCGCGTATATTTATTGTGCTCGCGTATGTGTGTGTGTGTGTGTGTGGTGTGTGTATTTGCTGCGTTTGTTCACCATCATTGCTTGATAACTGCTGTTGGTTTGTTTAAGTTCCCGTAATTTAGCGGTTCGGAAAAAGAGACCAGGGTCTTCAAGGTAGTGCCCCAGCATGGCTGCAGTCAAATGACTGAAACAAATAAAAGATAAAAGATACACCGTTGAGAGGCAAGATGCTACCGTTTTCATTCAAGATAAAATCTTTTAAAGATGGTATATACTTTAGATTTGATAGATAGATGGCTATTTTAAATCAATGCTGCTTCAGTTGCGCGCAGTGAATCAACAACAAACTTCTTTGAATTCGGCAGAAACTTTGTACAATGACAAAAACAAAAATAATCAAAATATGATTGCAATATCTTGGTGATGATGTTTACTGGAGTGAAAAAGTGTAAGAGGCTTCTGGCCTCTCGTTTGATGTGGATTCTTGATCAATTATCGCATTCAGTGAAAATGTGTACTTTCATTTCGGTGAGGGGCTTCCAGTTGATGAGTTTAAAAAGATAGGAATTTTTAGATTCCTATGCTCTTGTAAATGCAAGTAATTTTGAACGTGGAGTGCACAGCATGAAAGAATAAAAATAATAATATAAAAATATTCTTCTAGATCAGAAAAAAAAGGAATCCAAACGTGGCTGAAAAAATATCCCAGCAGTGTTTGAATTTTAAAATTGATCTTATCTGAGAATTTTAATTGTCATCCATTTAACTTATTTTAATGAAATATTCACATTAAGAGCTTCTTTTTTTTATACTTGTCTTTTAGTTGTTTCAGTTATTGGACTACGGCCATGCTGGGGCACAAGCTTTTGAAGAATTTTAGCCAACAGATCAATTCTAGTACTTGTCTTTTTTAAAGTCTGGTACATATTCTATCGGGTTATTGTACCGAACTACTAAGTTACGGGAACGTAAACAAACCAACATATATATTCATCTAGTGCAGGATGGCTACTACTGTGACACGTTCTCTCCAGTAATATTCTGTTCTATTCTAGGCACAAGGCCCGAAATTTTTGAGGAGTGGGGGACTAGTCGATTAGATCGACCCAGTATGCAACTGGTACTTAATTTATTGACCCCGAAAGGATGAAAGGCAAAGTCGACCTCGGCGGAATTTGAACTCAGAACGTAAAGACAGACAAAATACCGTTAAGCATTTCGCCCGGTGTGCTAACGTTTCTGCCAGCTCGCCGCCTTGGAAATGTAATATATTCTTTACTACTCTGGGCACAAAACCCGAAATTTTTTGGGAGAGGGCTAGTCGATTAGATCGACCCCAGCATGTAACTGGTACTTAATTTATCGACCGCGAAAGGATGAAAGGCAAAGTCGACCTTGGTGGAATTTGAACACAGAACGTAGACATCGTTTCCGCGTGAGGGAAGATTCTCAGATTCCCACACGCTTACAATATATGCCTTGACTTCTTAACTAGGTTGACGTAAATAGGGAAATGTTAACAGGCTTATCCAACGTAAGCCTTTTAACATCCCCTCTGTGTGTAGCCCCTTGTGGGCAATAAAAAAATAAGAATCGTTAGCACGCCGGGCGAAATGCTTAGCGATATTTCGTCTGTCTTTAGGTTCTGAGTTCACATCCCACTGAGGTCGACTTTGCCTTTCATCCTTTCGGGGTCGATAAATTAAGTACCAGTTGCGTACTGGGGTCGATCTAATCGACTGTTCCCCATCACCAAAATTTCGAGCCTTGTGTTTACGTTCTGAGTTCAAATTCCGCCGAGGTCGACTTTGCCTGTCATCCTTTCGGGGTCGATAAATTAAGTACCAGTTGCGTTCTGGGGTCGATCTAATCGACTGGCGCCCTCTCCAAAAATTTCGGGCCTTGTGCCTAGAGTAGAAAAGTAAAAGCGGTGAGCTGGCAGAATCGTTAGCACGCCGGGTGAAATGCTTAGCGGTATTTCGTCTGTCTTTACGTTCTGAGTTCAAATTCCGCCGAGGTCGACTTTGCCTTTCATCCTTTCGGGATCGATAAATTAAGTACCAGTTGCGTACTGGCGTCGATCTAATCGACTGGCCCCCCACTCCCCATAATTTCGGGCCTTGTGCCTAGAGGAGAAAAGTATATTTCGTAATTACATTGTTTGTTTTACTATTTGTTTTACTTCTTATTGCTTGATCATGGGAGGAGGCACAGTAAGCGTGGTCTCTTTCAAGGAGGTTCGTGTAGTTTGTTTGTGTAGTTTATTAGTCGTATAGTTTATCTGAAACATTGTAACAATACATTTAAAAGTGATTTAGAAAGCCTCTTCCATTACAGCGTAAGTTGTAAAAACAAGCGAATAGCAATAAAAAATGTAGATTCACAGTTTTACTTTATGTTTCGATGTTTCTACTGAAGACGCTTGTCAATAAAAATAATAAAAAAACTGACTGAGTTTAGCTCTGATCTGTACAAATATATGAAATGTATAGCGATGTGCGACATGCAAAGATTAGTAGAGTTAAATCAATCAATTAGTGTCGTGCAACTCTCGTCTGTTGTTGATGGTTGATTTGAAATCTTAATAAAGAACAGCCCTTTTCATTCTCATATTCTCGTTATTCCGTTATGCGGTTTTCATGCGAACGATATGCTGCTTACAATAATTTTCACGGTGTTTTCTGACCGATCGGACATTTGTGTAAATATGTTCCTTTACACAAATGTGCTGCATACATACGGTGCTAGTTTTGTAAAATTCCATGCTTACATTGTTTTCACGTGTGGGAAGATTCTCAAATTCCCACACGCTTACAATATATGCCTTGACTTCTTAACTAGCTTGACGTAAATATGGAAATGTTAACAGGCTTATCCAACGTAAAGCCTTTTAACATAGCGAAAAATATCTCATACATAAAGTGAGTTTATTATTATGTGTGAAGTCATTTGTTCTATTTCAAGCTCCCTGATATTCGTGTATATAACTGTGTAAGAATTCTATCGCGCTATTTTAGTGTGTACTTGTGTGTAACTGTGTTTTCGATACTAATTGCGTTAGGAGTGTGTGAAAGAAAAAAAAGAGTTTAGCATCTACTGAATAATATTAAATAAAAGCGACATATACATAATCTTTTCAAAAGAATTGTCATTTACCGTTAAGTGTTGACATAGTTTTCTGTTCGATGAATGCCGTGTAAACACCTGCCTCAAATATTATTTTACTATTAAATATAAGTTAACGAGAGCATTTCGGTCCGGTGTTGTTTGTTCTGCTTTTAGCAATGGGTTTAACCTTGAATTAACCCTGATTAAAGGGACCTTTCATCAAAAGCAGTCCCGGCATGGCCATTGCTTCTTTTTTTAGGGGTATGTCTAAACTTACATTTTCCAAAGTATTTTATTTAGGGCTGACTACGTATATGGTGTAATTTAAGAGAGATTTAGCTGCTATTTCTAATTGGTTTTGGTTGAATGGCAATGCAGGGGTTCTAAGATATGCTCTACGCGCTCGCATGTGTCTGTGTATGTGTATATGTATTGTGTATGTATTTGCGTGATGCTATATATATATATATATATAGTACCTTTCTATCTATGAGGAAGCCATAGCAATCAATAGACAGGGGACAATGGTGTATAATTAAGAGCCAGCATCAATGACAACGATCAATAGACAAGGGACAATCATATGTAATTAAGAACAAACAACAAATGTAACATTTGTAATAATTACTAAACAGATCAAGACGATATTTCCAGATAAATCGTTTATTTTATTCCTGGACAATTGCAATCAATTAGAGATTATTGAGTTCTCGTTTCTATGTCTGTGTTAACTGTCTGACTGTTATCCGTGATATATCATTGTATTTTTATTTACTGCGATTCTTGTAAGCCATTGTCTGGTACGGCATCATTAAAGACGAAACCATCTGTACGTTGTTTTGACTTGAACGAATATTGCTGACTTGTGGAGTTAAGGCAAACTGCTGCTGTTGTGTGTAGGACGAATTTGGTTATCAGCCGAGTCCATCGTTAGGATCATTCCATTGTCCGCCTTTGACAAAACAGTGCAACAGTGTTCCACTGCCTGGTGGCTATGGCAATAGAGGTTGCGTGGTGCGCAAGGCTGAAAGAACTGAGAGGGATTTCTCGAGTAAGCTTTAAAATGAAGAATGGAACTACGAATTGCAAAGCAGTGAAACGGTCGTCAATTTCTCAGTTTTCAGTGGTCGCCATTTACAAAATTAAGTAATGGTGATTGATTAAAGCAAATGGCGCATTTAAATATTTTGACTACAGCCATACCACAGTATCGATGTTATGACAAAGACCGCGAACCCTGTGCTTTCATTTTAGATAATCTGGTGATTAAGTCGAAGAAGTTCCTTGTAAATTTACTAAAAGAGAAAATATGCTGAGACGTTTCAGTACAGACCAGTTAAACTGCACCGGGGTTGGTCCGGTCCGGACCTCTAAGTGAAGGGGAACTGAGACGAGGTTACACGGAGGGTGGAAGTCTTCACTCAGAAATGGGTCAACGGGACGCTAGCCTTGAAAGGTCGAGCTGATGAGGCGAATGTCTGCATCGCTTTCGTCATAACTTATCGTTTGATCATCGTGCCTCTCCCCAATTCCTGTTTGGACAGATTGAGGTGTCGGCTCTTCCGCTTCGAGCGGAAGGACGAATATAAATGATGATCAAGGAGTCCATTTGTTATTAGAACCCTTTAGATGATACAGGCATGCCGTTGGAGATATTCACCCCTGGATAACGTCGCTTTGTACTTATCTGCATCTCTTCGGGAAGGTGCTCGAAAATAAGAAGTGGAAAAATAGGAACTGGTAGTGAACAACTGGCACCGTAGTACATCTCCAGCGTTAGAAGCTGTGCAAAGGCAATAATAATAATAATAATAATAATAATAGTAATAATAATAATAATAATAATAATAATAATCATCATTATTATTATTATTATTATTATTATTATTATTATTATTACTGTTGCTGCTGTTGTTATTGTTATTATTATTACTGCTGCTGCTGCTGTTGTTGTTGTTGTTGTTGTTGTTGTTGTTGTTGTTGTTGTTGTTGTTGTTATTATTACTGTTGTCAATGTTGATGCTATTGATTAAAAATTGATTTCTTACTCGAGTTTTATCTTGTGAGTCATCAAGATAATGAATTGAAAGAAAAAGTTACACGCACCCCCCCCACACACACACATGCACACACACATACACACGCGCATATATGTATGTATATATATATATATATATATATATATATACGTTTATGTATTTGTTTTGCAAGATTCTTGATGTGAAATATATGTGCGTGTATGTATGTGTGTGTGTGCGTGTATGTGTGTATAAAGAGAGAAAGAAGGAGAGAGAGAGCGAGAGAGAGAGGGAGAGAGAGAGAGAGAGAGAGAGAGGTTAACTCGTCCTCCTAATAACTACAAATTAACAACAAATCCTTTACCCAGATCAGAGCGAAACTTAGAATGGACTATCGACGTTCGATATAATACACATGTCCATCCATTTCCATTCTAGCCAACGTATTGAGTTCTATATCAGATAATATGGCTGTGTGGTAAGAACGTTGTTTTCCATCCACATGGTCGCGGGTTCAGTCCCACTGCGTGTCACCTTGAGCAAGTACTTCTACTATATCCTCGGGCCGATCAAAGCCTTATGAATAGATTTGGTAGAGGTAGACTGAAACAAGCACGTCGTGTGTGTGGGTATTATATATATATATATATTCTTATATACGTTTCAGCCCAAAAGTTGTGGCCATGCTGGAGCACCGCCAGTGTTATCACCTTTTCAATGGCTAATCTTATGTGTTTGGCATTTGGTCAAAGAAGGAGTTGAACACTACTGCCTCTTTTGAGATTCCTGCCGTGATATAGACTTCAACGCGACGGGTGAGGCTCTCTATCATGGTAACGGGTACTGAGGAAGGTGGGGCTATTATGCCAATCCAGAAACCGGTCCACGTGAGTCCAAATACTTGAATGTATGCTGAAAGATGGTCTTAGCCCGTTTGCCTTCGGACGGTTGATTTCTGTAGTTATTATCAGTTTATTCTGGTGAATTAAATAAGAGTTTTGTCTGTTATTTCCAGCACGTAGACATACCTAGTATGTCCTTTCATTAATTTTAATATATATATATATATATATATATATATATATATATATATATAGATGTATGTATGTGTGTGTGTGTTTGTTTATGCCTTTATCCCCCACACTGTTTTATAACTGGTGTTAGTTTGTTTACGTTCCCCTAACTTTGTGGCTCGACAAAAGAGACCAATAGAATAATTACCAGGCTTTAAAACAGGTGCTGGAGTTAATTTGTTCTACTTAAATCCTATTAAGATTGTGCCCCAGCATGGCCGCAGGCCAGCGACTGAAACAAGTGAAAGATAAAAGATAGTTTACAACGCTTACCTTGCTGTGTGTGTGTGTATGTATGTGTGTGTGTGTGTGTGTGTGTGTAATGAGGTACACTAAATGTGATTCAGATACTTTAGCGGGAAAAACTGAAGTGTAAAGGAAGAAAGGGTCACCGTATGTTATGCAAGGTTTGAGAATAAAAAAAAGCAAAAACTTTTATTTAAGCAATAATAAATCTCTGAGCGAAACGTAAACAGTAGCAGCACAGAATCGTGAAGTATATGTGCCGCCTAAATGTGGCAGACCCATAGGGGACGATGCTACTGTTGTTTATCTCCTCCATCTGTCTAACGACACACTGTCTGTGTCCAATTAGTATTTGCGAAGGGAAATCATCGTTCCCATCCTTAGCCTTACGGACCCGTCACTGGAAAAAGCATATGGTATTTTGCGTCTGGAATCAGTTCTCGTCCCTAGCTGGTGATTGTCAGACGCTGATGACGGGTTACTATTCAGAAACCCGGGCCCGTGTGCATCACGTAAGGCTAGAGATGGGGGGACGATGATTTCCCAAATACTGATCGGACACAGATAGTGTGTCATGAGACAGCTGGAGGAAATATCTTCCTGGGGCTATAAACAACAGTAGCATCGTCCCCGATGGGTCCACCACATTTAGGTGGCAAATATACTTCACAACTTTTATTTAAGACAAATTATAAGAAAATTGAAGCTACAAGTATTTTAAGCTGCACTCTAACATGACATTGATATCAGAGGATGGGTAACTGGTCATCGTCATCATCATCATCATCATCATCGTCCCGTGGTGCTTATTGCACGGATCGCCGTGACTCATTCTCTCCTGTCTGTTCGGTCCGCCATTGCACGTAATAGGTCTTCTCCGGTGAACTCAGGAGTCCTCGCACTGTTGTTTTATGCAGGCTTGATGTGGTCCATCAATATATGCCGACCCTTGCTCCAGTTCACATAGAAAAACGTCGCTGATGATCTCTTCCTTTGCTGGAGTTAAATATGCTATTAAATAAGGACAACCATTTTAATAAAATACTATTACGTAGTATATTGAAATATTACTACAAAATGTTAAAGAAAAAATATTGAAAAATATTGAAAATTATTCTGGATATTCATTTAATTTTAGTGAACTTCAAGAGGTATAAAGTTTTGAAGCTTTATTGCATTTTTTAAATGTAAATAACGAAATTTGGTGTTAGCAGTGGTGGTGGTGGTGGTGGTGGC
>NC_068984.1:10408344-10412122 GCF_001194135.2 Octopus bimaculoides
GTGTGTGTGTGTGTGTGTGTGTGTGTGTGTGTGTGTGTGTGTGTGTGTGTGTGTGTGTGTGCGGGTATATTAATGACATGAGTGATGATGAAAGAATTCAAGTTATATTTGTTTTAGAAACTATAAATAAATACGATTGATGAGCGTCTAAAAGTCTTTTCTGTACACTGCAGTTATGTTCACAATTATTTAATATGCTTAATTTCATGGTGTGGCATCTCCCTTTGTGTGTTTTATCACACTAGACTAAAAAGCTACTGCACATTCTTATTTATCTCTTACTAATAAGCTGGTTGGAATATTTTGAATGACATCAATATCCATGGTAAAAAAAAAATTACTGCACTTGAAATCCTTAGAATTGAATCGATTGAACCAAAACACCCTTATTTCACTTTTAAGGAACCTAAGAATAACTTTGCACACAATTCTTTTATTAAACAAATAACCTCATTAAAAGGGATATTTGTGTTTTCAGCAAACATTTTCTTGATAAAAGTGTATCAACACTTAAAGATAATTCTCCTTTACAGTTATGGGATAACATCCAAGCTCTTGTGCTACGTTTCGTGTCCTTCTCTCTCTCTCCCACTCTCTCCTACTCTTTCTCCCTCTCTCCCCAACAAACCAAACCTCAAAGTCTTATAATTTGATGTCACGAATTACTTTTCCTCACTCTCAGAACAAATACCACCAAAAATTCTTCATTTTCTCAAGATATTAACCAACACCAAGAAATTAATATCATTCTCCAAGATCGTAAGGCCATAAATGCATTCAATTTAGCATTGATATAGAGGGGGTCAACGATTCGGTATAAGCCGTCTACTTTGTTGTTTATATGTCTTATCCAAATTAAAATCTAAATTCCTACATAGAGAATGAAATGCACAAAGAAAGGACGGACTTCTGTCATTATGGAAGTTAACATCTCAACAAACGAAAGGGTAAAGAACAAGACTTGAATGTCGTTTTTTAAAACTTAGAGCTGCAAATTACTAGAGACATACACCCGTGTCTGCCCTGGATATTACTCTGAGCTTTAACAAACACTTTTTATACTCCATACAAGAAACCTAATGGTACACTACACCAAATATGCAAACCCTGGAACCACTCTAACGAAAATAGAAAAATATTTTATTGAAACTGTCTAATCTTTTCGAAAATCAATGTAATTATTAATTATGCTCTCAGTACATACAATATATAGAAAATAAAGACCAATTTATAATATCAGCGAAAAAGAAATACAATATGGTTTACTCTGCCATGTTTTCTTGCTGCAGTCACACTAGTCTTGAAAATATTTTATAATAAATTGAATAAAAGTTTCATCTCCTAAACTTTACGCTAAAACATTAAATTTTATTATAAAAAATCTCGCGTAAAATTTAAGTACCCTAATTAATCCAAACTAAAATGGATTATCATTAATTCAGCTTTAGTTACAATTGTATCTGCACAAATTTCCCAAATTTTTACTATAGTTTAATGACAAAACTCAAGATATAACATACCAAGCTACTGTAGAAATTAACAACTTAACAATGCCTGTGAATCTCTTCAAATTACGATACCACTTACATTCATACACTTTTGGTAATCAGGACAAATGCAACGACACGTCATTTAAAAATTTTATATGAAACCTAAAACTGGAAACCATTAATTAGAACTTGAAATAAAGGATATTCTATTCCATTAAATCTTATATTAGCAATAGAATAAGCGTACCAAACTATACACACCAGAGAGATTTTATATCTTTGCAAAACTATCATTTCTTAACTACCACTCTGAACGTATTTCCCTTTGATCACATAATGCATTTAAAATCAAATCATTGTTCTATTCTAAAGGATACACATCACTTCGTACTAGTGACAATCAGTAAACATTCACGCTTCTGTATTTGATATTTTATATAGGTTTTTCTTCTTTTTTTTGTGCCGAGAAGACCTAAACTTACAATATCTTTGCACTAAGCTGCATTATAATTCTAGAATGCGTTTTTCCCTACACTACAACCCAGAGCAGTTAAAGTCACTATATATGTCTCATGCCACTTTCCCATTCAGTTAATATCAAGCACCAATTTCTCATTTTTTTCATTACTATTTCTAGGAAACTTATAACCAGCGTACACTGCGTGTCATTGTTCTAAACTACTTTATAATTATAAATCTGAACATTTCTAGCATTTCTTCCTTTCTGACCTTCCACCTATAACACTAACATTTATTACTTACGCCATACCATTTTCTTCAAGCTTAACATTACAGGCTCATGTATCATGTTTTGGATTATTCCTAAGACGACGTTAACCACCTCTCAATCACCAACTCTTACACCAGAATCAAATATTGATATCTAAATTTTAGTTCAACCAGCCAGTCTTCGTTATACTGTAAATTATATGTTTAGCTTTATCTACACCCACTGCAACAAACTTCTATCACAGCTCAACTATAATCTTCTCTTTTTCACGCCATCTGCACTAAATATACCTTTGACTAAATTTTAAATACGCGTGAACTTCTTTCTTATAACCATGAGAGACATGGTATTTAGGACACACTCAGTAATCCGTATAAACACATAGGTTTGTCTCATGTCTCTATGTATACATAGATGCATGCATACATACACATACACGTCGACACCACTCTAATATAATTAGATACGTAACGGCATAAATATTATCTCATCATTTGTTGAACATCGAGATAACTTATATTTAACTATAATTATATTACCAACAAACAGTTTTTTTTTTCTTCTTACAAACACAACTTTCGGTTTCTAATATCACTCTCCTTCAGCGTTTCTATGTGAAATCTCTTAATTATCACTTACAATATTAATGGTCTCATTCAGCCAGAAAACATCAATATAAGTATAGATATATTTTTACGAACTACCGTTCCCATATTCACTTCATTTATTTTAAATTATGTTTTCACAACAATACATTTCTCTGATTACTTCTTCTTTACAATATTAAAATTACACAACATAACACATATATCTCATTAAAAAAAAACTGGACTCACCTCGACGTAATTGATGTACGTATCTATGTACATAGCATTATAAATTTCGCATAACTATTAATAGTTTATCGAATTTCTCTTCAAATAATAATATTTTATTATACATTTATATTTTCAACAGTTAAATAACAATACACTTCGATACATCACGGACTAAATTATCCCTCCATGGTGTTTCGAAAACAGATACAAAAGCAGCTTGAATTCTCTGAATTTAAACTCGGCAAGATATAGCCATTGCTGCAAAGAGTTGGAAAAAGATTTTCAGATTTTCTTGATATTGCCTAGTGAGAAGTACATCAAGGTCCATGGCTCTTACAATATATATATATATATATGGAACTTACAATATATATATATATAAATATTTCTCCCAGCGTTCACTATTTTCCTCTCGTTCTGGTCTAAAGACCCTTCATGTTTGTTTTCGTTCGGTTTCCTTGTATGTCTCCACTGTCATTATTTTTCTTCCCAACTTTGACCCTCCATAAATCCTAAATTTTATTTTAGAATTTAGGTGATCAGCTGTCTTTGAAGACACATATTGCCGTTGAATGTTCAAAAAGAGGAGTAGACAGACAGCCGACAACTGATGAAGGGTCGTTCTCTGTGTTTACTTGTCCTGTTTTCAGTTTTCTTTTTCTCTCATTCTTTGCGTATTTAAATCGTTTCTTTTCGCATTTCATGTTGTGTACACAGTTGGTGACGTCCTGTGCCCATAT
>NC_068984.1:10412149-10414466 GCF_001194135.2 Octopus bimaculoides
AGAGAGAGAGAGAGAGAGAGAGAGAGAGAGAGAGAGTTTTAAACCAATTATCACTTGTTGATGATCTGTTGATTAATCATCATGTCGTTGCTCCTTTGCTTATTTTGGAAGCCTAAAGTGTTGGGATTTGTATACCGTATTACGTAATCTTGTGATTGTTTTGCATACTGGATAACTGACTGTACCACGCTTGCGTCACAATAACGGCTCTTAACGAAACGAGGCAATCGCAGCAATACCAGATAACCCATTCGTCCATTTATACACAAACACATAGACACACATACACACGCCTATAAATAGAAACATTATCCATTGTGTAAATAGACACGTAAGATAGACTTACAAGCATGTCTTACTCTGAAAAAATTATACTGCACTTTAACCTCTAATTCACTTTTAAAAACTGTGAAAACGCTGTAATTTTATAACACTTCAAGTCTATAGCATTACACATATTCTCTTTTACTCTTTTACTTGTTTCAGTCATTTGACTGTGGCCATACTGGAGCACCGCCTTTAGTCGAGCAAATCGACCCCAAGACTCATTCTTTGGAAGCCTAGTACTTATTCTATCGGTTTCTTTTGCCGAACCGCTAAGTTACGGGGACGTAAACACACCAGCATCGGTTGTCAAGCGATGTTGGGGGGACAAACACAGACACACAAACATATACACACACACACATATATATACATATATACGACGGGCTTCTTTCAGTTTTCCGTCTACCAAATCCACACACAAGGCTTTTGTCGGCCTGAGACTATAGTAGAAGACACTTGCCCAAGGTGCCACGAATATCTACAAATATTTCGACGATTTCTTCTATATTTTTCCTATTGCTACTCAATAAACACCTAAGATATTACAGTTTCCATATTTACTCAAATATTTAACTCTTAGGGCTCCCCGCAACCAAAGCGTAATTTCAAATATATTTAGTTACAATGTTTGTTGGTCTTCCAGTGATTACATTTTAACTAATCAAAAATTTAAATAACAGTTATTTAGTTTTTGTTTCAATTATCGATCGATTACAATAAATTCCGCTCTCCATTTTTATTATATTTTTTCTTCATCGCTCAATCAACTAAATCACATAACTTACCCTTCACAAGCACACATACACACGCACACACACACACGCACACACACATACACACACACACACACACACATGCACACGCACATGCACATCCTGGTATATAATGCGAGATATTTAAGAGATACACCTAATGCGAAATTTTAAGATAGCATTATGGTCCGGTATAAAAATTATATCATTGATTTTTAGATATATAACGTGGTGGTCACATTATATTCGTAATTTTGTGCCTAAGTAAATACAGCTTAACATATTTACTATTTAAATAAGATGAAATTGATTCTTATATACGTTAAATGCTTATATGAGCACGTGGGCGTGTATGCATGTGTTTGTGTGTACATGAGTACGTACATGTGTGCGTATATATATATATATGTACACACACACATATGTATGCATGCATACATGTGTGTTTAGTCATGGATGTGTATGTATAGGGTGAGTGAAAAGCAAGTAGGCATTAAAAATTGGTAATAAAATCCATATTCCTTTTAGAAATTTATTGAAACAAATGATACATGTTCTTTATAACATGGGAAAATGAAAGTAAATCTTCATATTTCAACATAAGTACCAGTGGTGTCACCAGTTTCCTCAAACGGCCAGGGATGGAACGCACAACCTTCTGAGGGACGTCGTCTGGGATATCATTGAGAACCTCTTGAATCCATGTCTTGTTTTGTCTTGTACACCTCCTCTTTTGTGTAACCCCGCAGGTAAAAATCACGTGGAGTGAGATCTGGACTTCCTGGTGTTCTGTCTTTCTGGACTTCTGCGGTCACAGTCTTCAAGTTTTAGCTCCTGCATGTAATGAGGTCCCCACGGACGAAAATTCAATTCTTTATGCAACACCGTACGTATTGTATGTCTTGTTAGTCCACATCCACGAGTTACTGGACGTGTTGATTTTTGTGGGTTGCGATTAAACATTTCCTGCACTGTTGCCACGTTCTCCGCTGATCGGGATGTGATTGGACGGCCACTTCTTGCACCGTTCACAGAACCCGTAGTCGTCAGCTTTGCATAACAACTTTTTATTGTCTCCGGACGTAGTGTTGCATGCTAACCTTTCCATGCACGCCAAAACAATGGAATTTCACACTTCATAGATTGCTGATATCTTAGCTCGCACCTGAACTGTATATATATATATATATATATGCATACAGACATACCACACTTTACAGGGACCCGATTTAGGAGGC
>NC_068984.1:10414476-10416832 GCF_001194135.2 Octopus bimaculoides
ATATATATATATGCATACAGACATACCACACTTTACAGGGACCCGCTTTAGGAGGCCCCTGGTTTGCGAGTTTCATTTTGCAAGCACAAGTTCCAAATCTTGAACGAAGTACAAAAGTTTCTACTACCATCACAAATGCTTCTGCATGTTACCCAGAAATTTATAGAGACGGAAAAAGTTTCTTCTAAGCAAACAACTGTAGACTTGTTTTTTATTAATGAAATCTACAAGTCCGTCTACGAGTGCTTGTGAATCAGCGATCGCGTTTATAAGTGATGGTGTGCACGAGTCTACTGTTGTTTTATTACCATTTATTTACGAGTATTATTAATTTTATAGGTAAAGTATTTTTTCTGGGAACAAATTTCAATTTATAACATTGCCACTATGGGAAATTATTGCTCTGCTTTACGAGTTTTTGCTTTACGAGCGGTCTCGTATATCGAGGCATTACTGTATATATATATAAATATAAATATGAGTCGTTTTCATAGCGCCGGTTTCGATTTCCGACTGAAGTTATTTTTGCACCTCACTTACACGACTAATGTTTTTGGAAAGGCATGAACGTCACAAACACTCAGTTTCTTTTCTTCCTGCTTTTGTCGTTGTTGTTGTTGGTAGAGCGTGCTGTTGTTGTTGTTCATTGTTGTTGGTGATGGGGGTGTCGTTGTTTTGTTGATGGTTCTGGGGTTGGCATTTTTGTTGATGTTGTTCGTGGTAGAGATGTTGGTGTGACTGGCTATTGTTGTTTTTGTTGTTGTTGCTGTTGCTGTTGGTGGTGGTGGTGTTTATTATTAGTGGTAGCTATTCTGTTATTGTTGGTGGTGTCACTGATGTCCTTGAACCCAAGGTCAGCCTATATATGTCTGACCTATGACAAAATGCGTGTCAACCATGATCATCTAACGTTTTCTTTTAAACCTAACACTGCATCGTCCAATCTATCCTTTTCTATCGTTCTCCAAAGATAATAAAACATAATGAAGATTTGGCTGTTCGTTCTAGCAGCTCGAACAACCACGCAGAGGCACCTACATCGGCTCGTTCTTTTTCCTTAGACCTGTGTAGGTAGCCATTTTGGACAGAGTATAAATCAATAACGCTCCTTTGCAGACAGCGTCTGACGACGTCTTACATAAAGTCTTGTGTACATCATGGCTCTTCACATCCCACTTCATCTCTCAGCAGGATAAAACATATTGACAGATTTTATTGGAGATGTCAAACAACGTTATTTTACCGCCAGCTTTTACAACTTCAAACATTTTGTTTTTTTCTGTGAATAAGAATCTAATTCTAAATTTAATCACAATCAACCGATGTATATCTAGAAAATTTCGATCATTATCAATAGAGTAATGAACGTTATTACTTTTGCAATTGTTGTTGTTATTATTATTGGTATTATATCTATTAATATTATTATTATCATCATCATCATCATCATCATCATCATCATCATCATCATCATCATCATCATCATCATTATTATTATTATTATTACTATTAGGGAGTGAATGAGAGAGCAGTGCATGCCATCAAAGTGACACTGGGGTAAAATATACGAAGCCCAGTATACCCATCATGACTACCCGTCTGATAAGGGTACACCAAGCACATGCATCACAACCATATGTGTGTGACTGGCGATCTCATATCAAGATAAGCAGTGAATGACCTTCCAGGCGAACCTTAAAATTTTCTTCAGGACCGCACAACAGGTCTTTGAATAAGGATTGTTTAAAGATGTTGAACGAAGCACCCACGTTTCCAGAAATTAATTATTCAAACTCAAAAAGATTCCTCTCAACACATGGCTATGATGCTCCCCCACTACTTCTGCTCGTGATCAGAGATGCACATACCGACAGCCATCAAGGAACATGCTCAACTGGTTGAGGTCAAACAACTGACAAGCAAAGCTGTGGTATTAAACAGAATATTTGCAGTTGCCCATCTTTTATACCAAAGCAAAACATGTACATGTTAACACTTCTAATCAATTAAAATCAGAAGCCATGAGAGCCACTGCCTGGTACTACATTAGGGTATTTATTATTACTATTATTATTATTATTATTGTTCAGTAGTTTTATTTTTATAACGTCCTTTCACTTCACTACCGAGCGCAGCTCTGTGCGCCTTGGGTATGTGCTGTGGTTTGCTGTGGTGCTTTTATGTTTACTGTATTGAAAGTGTTTTGCGTAGAATGTGTGCAGTACCCAGTAGTGCAATTTTCTGTATGTTACATATATTTGTAAGTCCTGGTATTTTTGTTATGTATTTGTCTGAGTATTTTTTAATTATACCTAAGGCGCCTACTATGATAGGAATTGTTTCTGTTTTTAGACTC
>NC_068984.1:10419022-10419702 GCF_001194135.2 Octopus bimaculoides
TTATTGATCAATAATTGATCTTTACAGCCGTATGAGCCCTTGCAGCATCCCTTCTGCTCTTCTGGAAACAGGTTGTTATTTTCCAGGTGTTTACTCAATATTATTATTATTATTATTATTATTATTATTATTATTATTATTATTATTATTATTATTATTATTATTATTATTATTGCCTTTGTACAGCTTCTAACGCTGGAGATTATCTGCGGTGCTAGCTGTTTCACTAGCAGTGAACTCAGGTAACACCTCTTATTTTTTGAGCACTTTTCGCAGTATTCGAGCGGTTCCAAGCATTGCTGTGTTAGGAGAATGTTATAAAATTTGTGTATAGTGACATGGTTTTTGGAGAAATAACCGGTTTCACATTTTCTTTTCAAATTTCTCAAATTTTAACCATACAAATCGTCTGTAGTTTTTTTTATTCTATTTTGTTTTTTATACATCCAACCACATGCTTTCACATACCAACTCTCTCACCCTACCCCTACCTCTACCCCACACTCCACCCATGCCTTCCCCACCTCCCAACACCCTCACATCACACCACACCAATACCCTTGCATCACACCACGCACACCACACCAATACCCTCGCATCACACCACGCACACACTACAACTGACCAACTACTTTCTCCCTTTCTCCCTTTCTCCCTTCCCCCATTTTCACACTACATAC
>NC_068984.1:10423871-10425412 GCF_001194135.2 Octopus bimaculoides
TGATGCTCTGAGTTGAAATTCTGCCGAGGTCAACTTTACCCTTCATTTTTTCGGGGCTATAAAATGAGTACCAATCAAGTACTGGGGTCTATATAATCGATTAGCCCCTCAAACAAAAATTCAGGCCTTGTGCCCATAATAGAAAGGATTATTATATAATAATAATAATAATAATAATAATAATAATAATAATTATTATTATTATTATTATTATTATTATTATTATTACTTCTGCCGTAGCGAAGGCGGAATTATTGTTTTTTTCAGTCGTGTTTGTTTGTTTGTTTGTCCGTGGACGAGATATCTCAAAATCCACAGGATGGATTCGGATGAAATTTTCAGGGATGTTTGGCCTCGTGACTGGCACGAGCTGATTAGATTTTGGGATCGATCCGGTGCCGGACAAGGATTCTAGATTATTTTTATTGTTTTGTTTTTTTTTCACTTAATTTTTGAGAGCCGTCAGGTTCATTTTTAGTATTCTCGTTTGTGAGAGCAATCAAGTTTATTTCAGATATTTTCATTTTAGAAATCATCTCCGGTTAATCCCTGAGAGGACGTTGGTTTTGCCTTGGCGGAGGTTTGCGCTCTCTGAGCGCTTTTGTTATTATTATTATTATTATTATTATACATTCATATATGAATATTGTTATATACTCATATATGAATGGATGTTATTTTAATGAAACGAAAATGAAGCGTCAGCTTTTTTATGGCTAAAAGCTTTCTTAGCAAAACGTTCATTTGATATTTAAGATCGTTGGCGGATAAAAACGACGGAAATACGATATCTGCATTAATTAAAATATATATTTCATTAAAAAAAAATATCAAATAAAGAATTGTGAAAACACTCTATTAAGATCTGTACTGAAAGATGGCGGAGGCGGAGAAACAAATTGTCAAGTATTGTATTGTGCTGCATTGTTTTCGAACGGAAATAATACAAAGGAATATTCCAACACAAATGAAAATAGAATGAAAAATGTAATTATCTTAACTAAAATTTTAATGATTTCATAACTGAAAGCAATTGTTGTTCTTCAGCCATAGCGTAGTCCCAGGGGCGTAGAATGGGTTGCTAGCGTCTGAAAGAAGGCAAATGTTGTGGGAAGAGCTTGTTATTATATTGTTATTGATATTAGTAATGCGACGGAGGTGGCAATGCGGCAGATCGATTGTCGCCCATCCCCACAAAAATCCAGGCCTTGTGCCGATAGTAGAAAGGATATTAGGAAGGCGGCATAAGGCGGCGTAAGGCGGCGAGCTGGCAGAATCTTTAGCACGCTAGGCAAAATGCTAAACAGAATATCGTCCGTTTTAACGTTCCGAGTCAAAACCCGCTGAGGTCGACTTTGCCTTTCACCCTATCAGGATCAATAAAATAAATACCAGTTGAACATTGGTAGGTGGGTAGGGGGTTCAACGTAATTGAATAACCTCTCCCCCGAATTTGCTGGCCTTGTGCCAAAATTTGAAATCAATATTAGCAAGGCGGTACAAGGTGGCGAGCTGGCAGAATCGTTAGCACGCTGGGCAAA
>NC_068984.1:10425422-10426266 GCF_001194135.2 Octopus bimaculoides
TAAGCGACATATCGTCCGCCTTTACGTTCTGAGTTCAAATTCCGCCGAGGTTGACTTTGCTATTCATTCTTTCTGAGTAGACGAAATAAGTATTAACGGAGCCCTGGGGACGGTATAATCGACTGGACTCCTCTCACGAAATTGTCGGCTTTGTGTCAGAATTTGAAACCAATATTCTTTTCTACTCTAGGCTTCCCAATCACAAGGTTTTGGTTGGTTCGAGGTTACAGCAGAAAACACTTGACCAAGGTGCCATGCAGTGGGACTGAACCCAGAACCATGTGATTGAGAAGTAAACTTTTCACCCCACAGGCACAAAATAAAAGCGTCGAACTATTTTACATGAATTTGATGAATTCTTAGCTTCGTTTAAAATAATTTTGGAGACGATTAGAAGAGTTAAAGAGTCTGGTGCATATTGTAGGACAACATCGAAGATTACGATCTATCAACGATGTTTGGAAATTGAAAAACTACAGAAAAAGAAAATGGTTTCTGACCGTTCAAAGAAACAATTTGTTCTGTTCTTAAGACATTGAATTTGTTTATTCTCAACTATTCTCTCTCCTCTCTCACTCTCCTCTCTCCTATCTTTCTCTCTCTCCTCTCTCTTCTCTCTCTCTCTCTCTCCATCTGACTGGCTGTCTGTCTATCTTGCTAACGGTCTTGTGATTGTGAGCGTGTGCGATTATGTATCTGCATGTGTGTATATATGTATGAACGTGTATACATGCTTCTGTGCGCACATGTGAATATGTATGCATATATGCATATATAATCACATATACACGCTCTCTCTCTCTCTCTTTATATATATATATATATATATATATATATATATATA
>NC_068984.1:10426616-10427934 GCF_001194135.2 Octopus bimaculoides
ATATACAAATATATAGGATATACATGCATATATACACACACATTATGACTAAATATTTGTATATATATATATATATATATGTGAGGATGTTTGCATGTATGTAAAGAAATATGCGGGGAGACCAAGAAACATATGTGAGTGCGCGTGTTCGTATGTGTGTATGTATGTAGCATGCGTGTGTATATAAGAGAGCAAGTGAGTCAGTGTTTGTCATGTGGCATCAATCTACCATATTCTTGGTTAAATAGCTAAAAAAGAATTCTAGTAATTTCTATGACGTTAGTTTAACAGCGGCGAATGAGTAAATTTAGTCACTTTACATGTTGCCTACAGAGATGATGATGACGATGATGGTGGTGGTGGTCGTGATGTTGTTGTTGGTGGTGGTGGTGATGATGGTGATGATGATGATGACGGCGATAATGATGGTGATGATGACAGCAATGACGACTACGATGATGATCAGGAAAACGATTATTAAGATATTGAATAATAATAAAGGCCCACGAATTTATTACCGTGAACTACATTACCTGTAAATAAATCGAATGTAGATATTCATAAGCAATCATTTAACCTGTTAAAAACCAATCAAAACCCTTTCACATCCCGGGACTGTCTTGCATCTCTATAAAGTCACCAGTCGACTTTGCATTCAATATCGATTTCAAATTTTGGCACAAGGCCAGAAATTTTGGGAAGGGGGTAAAGTTAGTTATATCGACCCTCAGTGCTCCGCTGGTGCTTGTTTCATCAACCCTGAAAGGATCAAAGGCAAAGTCGACCTAAGCGAAAATTTGAACCCAGGACGCTAAGACGGATGAAATGTCACTAAGCACATTATCCGGTGTGCTCACGATTCTCTCAGCTCACCGTCTCCACCTTGCATTGAATGTTACAGCCATTTTGGGGCTGGTCCATACCGTGTTTCTTAACTTGCTTGATCGAATTCAGAAACAAGCTGTTAACGTGGTGGATCCTCTTTTTTCTATTAGTTTGGAGTCTTTGGCTTGTCATTAAACTACATCATCCATTTCTCTGACGAATCTTCTGGTCTCGTACCCTCAAAACCTTTTAACATATATCATCAATTTCTCTGTCGAACCTTCTGGTCTCGTACCCTCAAAACCTTTTAACATATATCATCCATTTCTCTGTCGAACCTTCTGGTCTCGTACCCTCAAAACCTTTTAACATATATCATCCATTTCTCTGTCGAACCTTCTGGTCTCATACCCTCAACACCTTTTAAATGTATCACCCATTTCCTAGACGAACCTGTTGGCCTCGTACCCTCAAGACCTTTTAACATATACCA
>NC_068984.1:10428696-10430115 GCF_001194135.2 Octopus bimaculoides
ACTTATATATATACATACATACGTACATACATACATACATACATACATACATGCACACACACATACATGCACACACACATACACACATACATATCCTTTCTTTGTTGGCAGGAAATCTTGAAATAAACTGAATAATGACACACATACATACACACATACATACACATACAAACATAGATACATACACACATACATACACATACAAACATAACACAAACATAATTGAAGCACTAGGTTTTGTTAGTAAATGCTTAAAGGAGAATCTGGATAAACTGGGATTTTCAGAAAGAGGAATCAACCGGCTGATTATTACATTACGAGTCCAATCTGTAAGTGGAACAGTAAAAATATGCAAAGATGGAGCCTTGTATCTTTGTTGGAAACCGGGTCCCTCCTCAGTGGAAGATTTATAATAATTTTTTTAAAATACATACATACATAGAGCTCTAAATACCTAAATCTGGGATTTCAAATTATTCCTGCCTCTAAACATAGCATTTATTTTATATATTTTTGTTCTTTTGTCATTTTTAAAAATATATTTCTCATTTACGTCTGCCTTCAGAAAACAAACACCACAATTTTTCGCAGAGCGATGAGTAAAGCGACCTTCACAGAGTCGATCGGTTTACTAAAATTACAGCGAAACCTCTTTGAAATTCCACTTTACCATTTAAAAAATGGATGAAAATAATAGATAAAGTAATCCTGAATATATGTGTGTGTGTGTGTGTGTGTGCATATGCGTGTATACACACGCACACACACACACAAGACATTAAAGAAGATGGAGAATTATACATCCAGACAGTTTTATTTTATTATTCATTATTACAGTCTTTTATACCGTATATTCTCTTTAAACTCCCTTTCGACGTATGTCTCTGTTACATGGATATCTTGTTATGTGGAGTTCATTTGCATCCTGTTGAGTCGGCTGCATTAATATTTCATCTTGGCTAAACATATCCAAGCGGCTTTATTCGAGGCGTTGCCGTTAGCAGAGTTTGAAGTGAACTAATATATAATGGTTTTGACAGACTTATATTTTAGATAGTGGACATTTGTGTTGATTGCAAGGGATAGTAGAAGTATTAAGAGAAAAATATGATACGGCTATAAAATACTTTATCAATTTAAACCCAGGATGACTCTAATGTTTAGAAGTAGTGTCTAGAAAGGCTAAATACTAAACTAGGTCAGAGTATTTTTCGTCCACTAGCCTTGAGCGAAATGGATAGGTATAATTTCTGTGCGTCGCTAAGGCAGTTAGAACTTAAAATATAAGATAGAAAGAATTTGCTTCTAAAGCCAGGGGTATAGGCCACAATATGGTAGATTACATCTAACTACAGTGAGATCAGAATTATTGTCTTGATAAATCAACCTTTGATCTAATGTATATATATATATATATAT
>NC_068984.1:10430284-10440134 GCF_001194135.2 Octopus bimaculoides
TATATATATGCATATCTATGTATGTGTGCTATTAGTAACACGTAATCCGATGTAACTCGCTGCAGGGTCGGACTATCGACGGCTAAATCGGCAACTCTACCAAGAAGGCTGGTTTTCGTTGGACACCCTGATGGATGAAAGAAAAAGGACCAGTCAAAGGGTGGATAAACTCTGTAGAATCAACGGCCATCCAATAGTTGGGAGCGAGAGACCCCTTGTCTTTGTTAAGACATCTCTCGAAGAAATGGAAAGCTCTGATGTAACACCTGCCATTTCGTTTGCATCCAACGATGTAGGCTGGTTCTACTCTTTTGTCAAAAGTCGTTTTGAGAGAGTGAGTGATCACATGCAAAACCTTTCCTTACATCAAAAAGCTTCAGGTACAAGCGTTGCTTGATTTTTAACTTCTCTTATTTATTGTAACAACTGGGTTTTATTTTGTCAACTTCGAGGCAATGTTCTTCACTCTGACAGTATTTAAATTTAGGAGGCAGATTGGTATAAATGTTATGGAGAAAAGGGTCATAAGCCATCACACTTTTATTTTTTAAATGTTGTATGCTGTCAACTTAATGTGACAGTCCCCTGAAGGGAATAATACTACTGTTGGTTAGACCTAGGAAACTGCACTGTTTCCTGTCGGACTTGACACATTTCCTGTGTCCTTATGTTTACGAGCAAAGACTCAGAAACTAGTCTCTAGATGCAGGCTTAGCTGGGTGGAGGTGCTTGTCTCCCCCTTGTAAACATAAGGACACAGGAAATGTGTCAAGGCCGACAGGAAGCGGTGCAGCTTCCTAGGTCTAACCAACAGTAGTATTATTCCCTTCAGGGGACTGTCACATTAAGTTGACAGCATACAACTACTTCATCGTATCACTACTGCATAAATCTCCCTGAGAGATTTAGAAATGTATTATTTCTAAATTTTATTTTTTACTTTTAAAATTCTAATCTTGGGGTTTTCTAATTTTCTTTCCTTTCACAGGGGATTCATCAGTCCCAAGAAAATAAGATGTTAATAAGGTGACAAACTACTTTCTCTTCCATCTTTTATAATGCTGCTGAGGCATTAATTCCGTTAACTGTCTGCGCATGTGTCAAAATGTTATAGCTCCGACATCCTTAGATATAATTACTCATGAACGTTTGCATATGCCAGCAGTTTTCAGATAGGTTTTTTTAAGATACAGACCCCAAATATTTATGGGAGACTTATGGGAAAACCCTTCAAACTTGACAACAGAAAAAAATCTATATACGTATATATATTTTCGTTTTAATTCATTTAAAAAAAATATAACGAAACCATTTCGTACCAGACTAACAGATTAAAGAAGAAGCCTCTAGAATATCATGAAGAATCTGATCACATATGGCAGCCAAGTAACAAAAGTCTGCAGATTTAATGGCTGATGCTCAGAATTTTAATTTCCTCACCATGTTAACGTTTGCAGAATTTAAATCTTTGTTTCATTAGAAATATTTGACGTATCAACGGCGGTATCAAATGGATTTGACACCCAATTTGTTTTTTGACATTTTTTTTTGTTTTTTTAGTGATTTGTATTGCTCTGCACAAAAGTATTTTCCGGTATTAAATTGTAAAAGACGAAGATTATATGCGATATTATCGAAGATGCTGCTGTATTTTTTAAAATCAGCATCTATCGTGGGTGTCTGCATTTAAAGAAAATTACAGAAGTCTGTCTTCCTGACACCTTCTTCCCGAAGCCTTGGCAGATCCTCCATATCTTGATTATTTGAAAAATAAGATCTCGCCTTTTCGTTGAAGTGATTAATTCGGTGTTCAAATATGGAAGTCAGGTAATCCTATGTTACATGGCGTTCATATTTGAAGTCATATAACCCTATGGGATGATTTACTTTAAAACTTCGCAGAATCGGGTTTCGCATTGGTAACAAATATCGAAAATTTCAGTAAGAAGTTTGAAATCCCAAACTAGAAATCTCCCCTTTTTATGCCACTAAAGTGGAGGATTTAGCAACAATGCCGTGTATTCGGCCTCCATTTCTTCACAAAGTCTCTAAAACACTCGGAACCGTTTTGAATGGATTTTTACACGCTTTACAATATCAAATAGTTTCATAACCCCCATTAACTGCCAACTTTTTTATTTATATTTTTTGGCTTTGCTAAGTGTTTTAGGAGTTAAAATAATATATGGTATTTAAATTTTCTTCATATGTGAATTGTTTTGAAAATTATGATAAATTTTTTGAAAAGTCCCAAATGGGGATCGCTGAAAAAAAGCATATTTATCCTTTTCTATTCAATTGCAATAATAAACATTTTGGGGTTTTTTTTTAACTATAGTATCAAATGCGAATGTATATGAAATATCAATGAATGATATAAGTGGGAAATGCCAAAAATAAATAAATAAACCTTTTCGAAACAGTCAACAGTTTTGTAGTTCAAAAATTGCGATTAATGACATAAAATGTCCTCTAGAATTAGCCAGAGCTAATAATGACCTTAACTACTAACTATTAACCTTAACTACTAACTATTGTTAGTATGTATGACCTTAACTATTGTTAGTATGACCTAAACTAGTATGTATGACCTTAACTTAGTATGTATGACATTAACTATTGTTAGTAGTATGACCTTAACTACTAACTATTGTTAACTACTAACTATTGTTACTAACTATTAAACCTTAACTACTAAATATTGTTAAACACACCTCTGCAAATGCAACGTACATAAGCAATTCGCTTTAAATACAACGAACAACCGGCAGGGAGACAGTTCTTAGCAGATCCCCAAATGGGGCTCATGGCAGGCAAGGGGTTAAGTTGATACTTTTCCATTCCAACAATATTTCCCTGTAAATAATACAGAGAATGCTGATGCATACGGGAGAAATGTGTTTCACTTGCATCTATAACACTTTATCGAATACTCATCATTGCTACAATCCTGTCAGTAGTCAGGAACGAATTTTTCTTCCGAAATTCGAGTTTTAACAACGAAATTATCAGTCGAGGCTATTGGAAAAAGCCTCACTAGTGTTTTTTTTCCCCACCAATGTCAATATTTTTTTCGTTGAGCCCCAGGACTCGTAAGGCTGGTTACCCGTTTTCCATGGCGTACGAGTGACTGAAATAACCACATTCACTTGAACGAGACGCCAGTCTGTTGCAGGGTTAAAGGCCAGCAATTTTGAGGGGAGGGGCAAGTCGGTCATATCAATCCCAGTACTTGACCGGTACTTTATTTTATCGACCCCGAAAGGCAAAGTTGATCTCGGCAGAATTTAAACTCAAACTTAAAGAGCCGGAAGAAATGAGGTTAAACATTTTGTCCGGCGAGCTAACGATTCTACCAGTGCACTTATGTTAATACAACCCAGTTAATGTGCATATATTGTGTATACAGTTCTATATTTAAGAGATAAGGAATTATGTACATTATTTACATTTGATGGATATTTGTCCTCATCTTCTTTGTTGTTAACACAACATTTTTGCTGATATACCCTCCAGCCTTTTTTCAGGTGTCTTGGGGAAATTTCGAACCTGGGTTCTCATTCCTAAGGTATTTTTCGATGTCATTATTATTATTATTATTATTATTATTCAGGTCATTGCTTGGAATCGAATTCGGAATCTTAGGGAAATTTCGAACCTAGGTTCTCATTCCTAAGGTATTTTCAGAAAGTCTCTCCGCAGTAAGTCTCAACCTAGGATGTTGTCACACGGCAGTAAAAAAGAAATTAAATTTTATGTATTGAAAATGAAGGACGACACTTTCAAAACCTCTTATAAAGTTTTTTAAAGTCTTGTAAAGTATAATATTTTATATTCTTTTGTAGTCTTATAAATATTTATTTTACAATAAAATACTGCGGAGAGACTTTTTGAACACCCTGTATATTGCTAACCAAAGTAAATTTCTTCACACAAATGACCATTCTAGAAAACAGAGAACCATCAGAAAGGCTCGGTTTTCCGTCGAACAAACAATAAAATTGGTTTTGACAATCTAACGAAATAGGCCAAAATCTGAAAATTTCATATTAGTCTTTGTTTAATAAAAATGAATTTTTGAACATAAAAGAAACTTCTTTTGAAAACAGAAAATTAGTAACTTACTCTATTTTCAAGTCTCGTGCGATTAGAACATAACGCTTGATTATTTCAAATAGCGCACAGTAAATTAATAATGAAACTTAATTGAAATGAATGAAATTATCCTATTCCATGTTTGTTTTTGCAACCATATCGCTATTTGAAACATTAGCAGGTCTCATTATATTATCACAACGATTGTTATATTCGTTTTTTTTTTTTTACCTTAAAATCTCCGGGGGACAGGAATAGTTTGTAAGAGTTCACAAAATGAAATTTTTGTCAAAACAGATGTTTCTTCTAAATTTTTCTTTCTTTTTTTTTTTGTAATGGTAATTATGTTATACCTAATATTAACATTTTCGATCAAATTCCTCTGTTGTATAAAATACTGAGCGGCATTTCGGGACGTTCTGAGTTCAAATCCCCCTGAGATCAACTTTGCCTTTAACCTTTCGGGGGTCAATAAAAATGAAGTACCAGGTAAGTACCAGTGAAACACTGGGGTCGACGTAATCGACTTAATCCCTTTGTCTGTCCTTGTTTGTCCCCTCTATGTTTAGACCCCTGTGGGCAATACAGAAATAAATATATACAAACTTATGCGCACGCGTAGACACGAAAAGACATAATCAAATTGATATTTATGCATTCATAGAAGGCGGTCGATAAATTAAGTACCGGTTGTGTACTGGGGACCGATCTAATCGACTAGCCCCTTCCCCCAAATTTCAGGTCTTGTGCCTATTGTAGAAGGGAGATTTATGCATTCATAATCACGCAGATGAACATCCAAAGATACAAAACATACTTTCTGCCAGCATCCATAAACGCAAACGCACTCATAAACACACATTGTGAAAACGTACACATACACACACAAAAATACGATAAGAAGCAAACGCATATCCAGATACACTGATACATACAAACATACATACACACACGTAAACACGAATAAGTATATATATCCAAGCACACATATATCTATTGATGTACGCGAAAATACAAATCCGTAAACATAAAAAACGGTCATAAACACATGCTGACAAAAACTACACATACATACAGAATCGCAAACAAATGCCTATCACTACACATCAATGCATACACACACACACACACACACACACACACACACACACACACACACACACACACACACACACACACACGCACACACACACACACACACATATATACACAACCGCACGGATAGGAACTAACGCAATAAAATAAACCAATAACATTATTTTCTGAATAGCATTACTTCCGGTCGATTTAAACTTCCTTTTGTGTGTGTGTGGTTTGATGCAATAAAATAGCAATGGAAAATATAAACGTATTACAACTATGATACATTATATAACACAGCTATGATATATTATATAATACAACTATATGTTATAGTTGTATTATGTTATATCGTGGCACTCCGTCGGTTGCGGCGAAAAGGATTCCAGTTGATCCGATTAACGGAACAGCTTGCTCGTGAAATTAACGTGCAAGTGGCTGAGCACTCCACAGACACGTGTACCCTTAATGTAGTTCTCAGAGAGGTTCAGCGTGACATAGAGTGTGACAAGGCTGGCCCTTTGAAATACAGGTATAACAGAAACAGGAAGAAAGAGAGAAAGTTGTGGTGAAAGAGTACAGCAGGGTTCGCCACAACCCCCTGCCGGAGCCTCGTGAAGCTTTTAGGTGTTTTCGCTCAATAAACACTCACAACGTCCAGTATGGGAATCGAAGCCGCGATCCCACGATCACGAGCCCGCTGCCCTAACCACTGGGCCATTGAGCCTCCACCTATATATTATATAATAAAATTATAACATAATACTGCTATAATATATTTTTTTCTGCTCTAGGCACAAGGCTCGAAAGTTATTTTTGGGGGTGTGGGGATGGAGACAGTCGATTAGATCGATCCCAGTACGCAACTGGTACTTGATTTATCGACCCCGAAAGGATGAAAGCTCGGGATAAATCAAGAACGAGATGCTTGGACAGCATCCATAATCTCAGTCAGCTACACTTGGGAATCTAACCGGAAAGTGTAATGACAGTGGCTTAAGAAGGAGGTGCTAAGAACTCCACTCTTCCAGGAATAGTGGGCAGAGAAAATGGATGGATGGATGATATTGAATGAGCCAGGAGAAGCTCGTAACATCGAAGGGGGCAGTCAGATTATGTGAATCAACCAAAGATTGAATTTGCGCCTGCACTGGTTCACGCAGCACGTTTTATTCTTATAAATAAAATAGCTTCCGTTTTACTGCTCACTGGTTGAATAATGGGAGCTGAACGAATCTGTAAATTGTCGAGGATGATTGGATGAAAGGCACTGGACCTCGGTGGGATTTAAACTCAGTATGTAAAGAGCCGGAAGAAATACGGTAGAACTTCTTTCCGATACTCTAACAATTCTATGAGCTCATCAGCTTAATATTTATATATATAATATGTATATATCTTTTAATTATAAAAGCCGGCAATAATGTTAGTTGGTTGTTTGATTGGTTAGTTGAATTCTCCAGCTACACGTTACATCATGTAGAGAGAAGAGAAGAGAAGAGAAGAGAGAGAGTTAACATAAGAGATGTATGATGTGAGCACATACAAGGCTTAGAGACAGAATGAGAAAATAAGAAGGTAAATGACAAAGCGGTTATAGAAGGAGTTATGAAAATGAGAAATTTGTTATATTTTATTTCATCTTATGGTAATAAATATTTTCTTTCTCATAATTAGTATTCATTTCATCATATTGAGCACCATAAAATTAGATTAAAGTTAAATTACAATTATTGTCATGCCATATTTCCTCATATTATCCAAGGCGGTAAAAGTACACTTTTAAAGTTACCGTCACATGACGGGTAATAGTCTACTATATGTATACATATATATATATATATATATATGATACGCTATAAAATTCAATGTGGCTACTAAGACTATTTATATATATATCATACAAATGGCTCCCAACCATATGGTTCCGGGTTCAGTTCCACTGCATGGTATCTTGGGAAAGTATCTTCTACTATAGCCTCGAGCCAACCAAAGCCTTGTTGGTGGATTTGGTAGACGGAAACTGAAAGAAGCCCGTCGTATATATATATATATATAAAAATTTATATATATATATATATATATATATATATATATATACGTGTGCGCGCGCGCGCGTAGGTGTCAGTGATCTTGTGTTTGTGTTTGTCTCCCATCATCCCTGACAACCATTGTTGGTTTACCTATGCCTCCGTAACTTAGCGGTTCGACAAAAGACTCTGGTAGAATAAATACCAGACTTAAAAAAAAATAATACTGGGATTGATTCATTTGACTGAAAACTCTTGAAGCCGGTGCTCCAGCATGGTCGCAGTCTAATAATTGAAACAAATAAAAGATAAAAGATAGTCTCTATATATAAAACAAAGGATGTGTGTGTGTGAATGTGTGTGTAGTACTATGCATTTCTACAGTTTTCAACCGATTTTCACCAAACTTTGCACACACATTACTTATGTGTCAAGGATGGTCATGCACTGTAACATTTTGCCCAGAGCTCCCGCTTAAAGCGAGAAACCGGGCAAAAGATTGTTTTAGACGGATTTTTCGCTAAAAACTTCTGCAATTTCAACCGATTTTCTCCGTTTTCTATCCCTAGATTTTTTTGCACTCCGTGTACTTAAATTCGCTTTTGCCACATCTGCATTTTGTAATTGAAGCTTCTAAACTCTGAGATAAAGCCACCAAAGAAAAGAGCCAGTATTGGTCTCAAAACCGTCGCAGCAGAGATATCGAAGAGAGGCAGAGCAAATGACTCCTCACACGAGACTGCACGAAAACATTCACAAAATGCTGCTTCCACAGTCACCGCAAGAACAGTGAAAAGCGTGAAGGAGCGTACCAGTCGACAGATCAGATATGCATCATTAACTGCTTCAGTACGAGCTAACCTGAGTCAGTCACAGAGCATTCTCCATGCCAGGAATGCTACAACAACTACTGCTGCACGAGCTGCACAGAACGAAGAACAGCCAAGCCAGGAATGCTACAGCAGCCGCTGCTTCGTGGTCTGCAGAGAACAAAGGACATCGTGTCATTCTCCATGCCAGGAACGCTACAGCAACTGCTGCTGCGCGAGCTGCATAGAACGAAAACAGCAGACCATTCGCCATGACATGAATGCTACAGCAAATGCTGCAGCGCGAACTGCAGAGACCGAAGAAGAGCGCGCCATTCCCTATCCTTTCTTTTTTATGTGTATTTTCATCAATTTCAAGTCATTGTGCACCCCTATATTTCAAATTTTCGAAGAAAAACCGGCATTTTTCTCTATTTTTACGATTGTGACTTATTTCAAAAATATTTTGTACGTTTTATTGAATTTTGGTACGTTTTGGCATGGAATTCTGTACGTGTTTCAAAACAAGTTTCGGCAGCGCTGGTCATTTAGACTAAAAAATAAATGTTCCTAGAAAGACGAAGCGTTCGCAACCCGGGCAACGCCGGGTACCTCTGCTAGTACAATATAAAATGGAATTGCTACCGTGGAAGCGCAATGGCCCAATGGTTTGGGCAGCGGACTCGCGGTCTTGGGATCGCGGTTTCGATCCCCAGACCGGACGTTGTGAGTGTTTATTGAGCGAAAACACAAGGCTCCGGCAGAAGCGGGTGGCGAACCCTGCTGTACTCTTTCACCACAACTTTCTCTCACTCTTTCTTCCTGTTTCTGTTGTACCTGTATTTCTGTTGTACCTTGTCACATTCTGTGTCACCCTGAATCTCCCCAAGAACTACGTTAAGAGTACACGTGTTTGTGGAGTGCTCAGCCACTTACGCGTTAATTTCACAAGCAGGGTGTTCCGTTGATCGGATCAACTGGAACCCTCGTTGTCGTAACCGACGGAGTTCCACGACGTCGAAAAGCTACTCGTGGAGCGTTATACACATTTAAAACCATTTCTACCAAGCTGAAACTTTATACATCTGTTTGTCCATGGCTTTGCACAACAAATCTATTCTGTTGGATTTGAAGTTGAAAGGAACTGATAGTTGAAAGCAAAATACTATGGGACGTATAAGAACATTATAAGTAAATATAAGCAGCATTATTAAATACAAAGAGTATTATTGCATATGAAATTTGTTTGGTGTAGAACACACTGAAAATTATTTGACTATCAATTGTAGACTTTGTTAATGATAAAAGCATACTCTTTTACTTGTTTCAGTCATTTGACTGCGGCCATGCTGGAGCACCGCCTTTTAGTCGAGCAAATCGACCGCAGGACTTATTCTTTGTAAGCCTAGTACTTATTCTATCGGTCTGTTTTGCCGAACCGCTAGGTTACGAGGACGTAAACACACCACCATCAGTTGTCAAGCGATGCTGGTGGGGACAAACACAGACACACAAACATATACACACACATACATACATATATATTCACATATACGACGGGCTTCTTTCAATTTCTGTCTACCAAATCCATTCATAAGGCTTTGGTCGGCCCGAGGCTATAGTAGAAGACACTTGCCCAATGTGTCACGCAGTGGGAATGAACCCGCAACCATGTGGTTGGTAAGCAAGCTACTTACCACATAGCCACTCCTGCGCATGTTTATTTTTGTTTTATTCATTGGACTCCAAGTTTGTACTTGCTCCTCATGTATACACACGCACGCGCGCGCACACACACACACACACACACACACACACACACACACACACACACAC
>NC_068984.1:10440196-10441296 GCF_001194135.2 Octopus bimaculoides
CTATTCTCGTTACGATATAAATGGCGTGGTTACCTAATACTGCAGAATTACTTCATAAGAAGCAATATTTTATGCTTTGTTGATTAAAAAAACAACAACATACTATTGAAACGCCTGTAGTGATGTTCTGAACTGTCCATTCTTATTTGTTTACTCTCTCTTTCAACACACACACATACACAAAGAGTGGGAAGGCAAAAGTAGGTATACAGTTGCTTAATATGAGTGGAATGTTCTATTCTTTTCTCTGATTCTTTCTCAGGAAAAGAATTATATGTTTCTATGTTCTTTTTAACTCATTCTTTCTATAATAAAACAATTATTCCAGGAAGCGAGTTGGCAGAAACGTTAGTCTTTACGTTCTGAGCTCAAATATCGCCGACGTCGACTTTGCCTTTCATCCTTTCGGGGTCGATGAATTAAGCACCAGTTGCGTACTGGGGTCGGTCTAATTGACTGACCCCTTCCACAAAAATCTGAAAATGCTAATAAACCCATGTACAGCAGAAGTTGCTTCACCAACATACTGAAAATTTAGAAATAGCAGTTAAAACTACTAATTCTAACTCCAATTAAGTCTCCAACGGATAGCGATATTGATGGCCCACATATCTATGTGAGCTATGAATATCGCTATTCATTTAACAATTCCCTGCCCTATATCTCAATTGATAATCTACTCCTGGATAGTTAAACTGCAATCTTTTCTGCGGGACTATTCGTGACGCATATGGGGTAATTTTGAGGAGGGATACGGAATTTACTAGTCGATCAGATGCTGATTTTTCTTATGTGATATTTGATGTCGCATGGTCCAATGTACATGGGTTTATTAGCATTTCCAGATTTATAATTTTGAATATCATGCTGAAGAGTGAAATGAATTTTTATAAAATTCTAATCACGAAACGTCGTACATGATTAACTAACGGCAGGTTTGTTTTGTTTATTTTTCCTGTTTTGTTCTATGTGAGCCATGAATATCGCTATCGGTTGGAGACTTAATTGTAGTTAGAATTAGTAGTCTTAATTGCTATTTCTAAATGTTCAGTATGTTGGTGAAGCAACTTCTGCTGATCCCTATATATTCATAATTATAT
>NC_068984.1:10446746-10449213 GCF_001194135.2 Octopus bimaculoides
GAAATATTCTTTACTACTCTAGGCACATGGACTGAGATTTTTGGATGGGAGGGGGGGCATTCGACTACATCGACCCCAGTGCGCAACTGGTACTTAGTTTATCAACCCAGAAAGGATGAAAGGTAAAATCGACCTCGGCGGAATTTGAACTCAGAACGTAAAGACAGACGAAATACCGCTAATCATTTCGCCCGGCGTGCTAACGTTTCTGACAGCTCACCGCCAAATTGGAACTTATCTTATCGACCCCGAAAGGATGAAAGGCAAATTCGAGCTTGCCAGAATTTGAACTCACAACGCAAAGGCGGACGAAATGCCGCCGGGAATTTTGTCCGACGCACTCTGGCTATTCTTCTAGCTGGCCGCCACACGAAACAGAAATAATGATAGACAAACTAGCTAAACAGTATAAGTAAACGAAGTATCAGATGACGATAGGAAATTTAATATAATAGAAACTACAGGGAATCGTTTATGGCTAATATATTGAAATAAACTGAGAAAATATAATTCCTTGTCTCGACTTATTGACATGTTATTGGGTGTTGTCCAAATATAAGATGCAGAAATCGAAAGTTGAATAACATAAGGCTGCCGAGATCTTTGGCGTAGGAAATCTACGTTAAGAACAAAATTTTCATTTATATGAAACGATTTATTATATTAACAATGACAAACAATGTTTAAGAGCAGAGTCTTATAAAGAAAATATCAAATTTATTAAGAACGATATTATAATATATAAAGTGGTTAAAGATAGCTTGCTGGTAGAATCGTTAGAGGCATTTTGTCCGTCATTATAGTCTGAGGTTCAAACTCCGCTGAGGTCTATTTTTGTTTTTCGTTATTTTGAGGTCCATGAAATAAATACTAATTGAGTATTGAGGCTGATGTAATCGACTTAGCCACTGCCTTGGAACTAACTGCTGGCTACGTACCAAAGTTTAAGACTAATATATACAGGACTAATAGAAAGTACCCAATGACTGAATGAAATAAGTACAATAAATACGAGAACGATTTAGTCTATATCGCTTTATGAAGGGGGATAGAATTAGCAGAATCGTTAGAGCGCCGGAGAGAACGCCTTGCGGCATTTGTGCCGGTTTTCTGTGTAGCTGGAATGATTTTTAAATAATAATTCTAATGAATGAGAGCTGACTTGGGTTTAAAAATCATCATCATCATCATCATCGTCGTCGTCGTCGTCGTTACCTCTATCATCATCACCACCGCTTTCGTCGTCGTCACCATCATCATCATCATCATCATTTTCATCATCATCATCGTCATCGTCGTCGTCATCATCATCATCATCATCACCATCATCGTCATCATCATCATTGTCATCATCACCATCATCATCATCATCATCATTGTCATCATCACCATCATCATCATCATCATCATTGTCATCATCACCATCGTCATCATCATCATCATCATCATCATCACCACCACCAGCATCGTCGTCATCACCATCATCATCATCATCATCATCATCATCATCATCACCATCGTCATCGTCATCGTCGTCGTCATCATAATCGTCACCACCACCACTACCATTTTCATCATCATCATTACCATCATTACGATCATCATCATCATCATCATCATCATCATTTGTCGTCGTCATCTTTACCGTTATCATCCAGCAGGCAGGCGGTGCAATGTTAACTCCATCTAATCACAAATTGACATGTCTATAATTATTTACTCATACATGTGTTGCTAAGCCGTGTTTGTCTTTCCTATTTATTTATTTATTTATTTATTTATTTGTTTTCACAGAAATATGTAAGTGAAATATTAGCCTCTTGGAGATGACTAAATAGACAATTATGCAAAAAAAAAAATAAATAAATAAAAATCTGTGTTGCATATATCAAACTCCCCAAATAACGGCATCCTCAATAACGGAGTGTCAACGAAGAGACCCTTCAGTTGTTTGACCTGCTAGAAATAGCGACTAAATCTCTTTTAACCCTTCGTGGGCCGGCGGGACTCCAGCAAATTTTAAAATGTTATGCAACTTTTACTTAACTGATTTTATATCTCATGAATTTTAATTGTCAATAGTTTATGTATGCACATACAAATTATTATTATTATTATTATTATTATTATTATTATTATTATTATTATTATTATTATTATTATTATTATATGTTTCACTTTTGCTTTGCCTTTGTACAAGTTGGATCCAAGTGTCACCCAGAGACCTCAAGAGACAACAAGTTAGAAGTTCATGTAGGTGTTATGCCTAGGGTACCATATGTTTCGATTTGTACAGTTTTATTCAAGTGAATGTTTAAGAAACCATAAGAAAATTATGTGTTTGCTTTAAAATTTGAGATCACATAGACAGTATTTTACGTAGGATATGGGCAGTTCCCATGAGCACTATCTTTTGAACTTCAGCCATTTTGGGGTTTCCTGGTATCTGAGCTAGGTAGTAATCAGC
>NC_068984.1:10449464-10450240 GCF_001194135.2 Octopus bimaculoides
TGGTATCTGAGCTAGGTAGTAATCAGCCCGCGCTCTTAACCACTACACCAAGGGCATATGGCGTAGTGTTTAAGAGCGCGGGCTACTAACCCCAATATTCCGAGTTCGATTCCAGGCAGTGACCTGAATAATAATAATAATAATAATAATAATAATAATAATAATAATAATAATAATAATAATAATAATAATAATAATAATTGATGAAGGAGACGGAAGATAGATTTGGCACCAGTTTTTATTCAGTACGACAATCGTTTCGTCTCATCCTGCAACTATAGTGTTGCATCAGTTTGTGCAGTTTGTGTCACATCAAGTGCATGCGTAAAGAAAGGTATATCCTGCTGGATAGTCTGAGTTGTAGTAGGCACGTTGTTCGTACCAGCTGTTTCTTGGTTATGACCGGCTAACAGTTATCTGTGGGAATATAATGTAAAAATTAAAGTAATAAAATACAGAGAGTACAACCTGACAAAGATCGATTAGATTTAGGTTAGCGGGGAGGGGTGTGCACTCCCGGTCATGAACACGCACTCACACAAGCATACACACGCACACACACACACACGCACACACACATACACACACACACACACACACACACACACACACATACACACATGTACACCGTTAATTCAAGAAAGAGAATTATAGAAGACAGGGAGTGAAACTGACGAAAAAAGGAATACATTAAGGGTAAGGGGCCGAATTCTACGTTCATTGGGCTTAGACACATATATAGGCGTACCGACACACACACACACACACATACACAC
>NC_068984.1:10450526-10453887 GCF_001194135.2 Octopus bimaculoides
ATATATATTTATATGTACATATATACATATGTACACACGCACACACACACACACACACACACACATATGTATGCATATATGTATGTATACATACATATATATATGTACACACACAGACGCACACAGATATATACATATTTGTATGTACATATATACATATGTACTCACACACACATTAAACACACACACACATGTATGTTTATATGTATGTATGTATATATACATATATATGTTTATAAACATACACAGATATATACATATTTATATATACATATATATACATATGTACATACACACACACACACAAACACACACACATATGTATGTTTATATGTATGTATATGTACATATATATGTACACACAGAGAAAGATATATACATATTTATGTATACATATATGCATATGTACACACACACACACAAACACACACACACGTATGTATGTTTATATGTGTGTATCTATATATACATATATATGTACACGCACACACACACACATGCACACACACACACACACACACACACACACACACACACACACACACGCACACACCATTGTTTCTTTTCATTTTTTTTCCTCGCTGCGCATTAAGCAGCTAATAACATGACATTCATTATAGCGTATACGTAAAATTCGGAGTACGCCCTACTTTTAGCTTACATCATAAATGCATTAAGAAAACCGTTCCTAGACAACAGAAAACTCACAATAGCGGAATCTCAGATCCCCGTGGTTGTTGCAGCAATTTGGGGAGTTAACACAGTATCTGCTATATTTATTACAACACATTCATTAAGTATGATTCACTGAGTCACTCGAATATTCTTTAGATTTACGTCGATATTTTTACTTTGATTTCATTCCGTGCCATGTCCATTGCCAACTTTAAAACATATTTGATAACGTGATTAATATGGTCTTGTATTCCGAATGTTTCATATTTGTGCGTGTGTGTGTGTGTGTGTGTGTGTGTGTGTGTGTGTGTGTGTGTGTGTGTGTGTGTGTGTGTGTGTGTGTGTGTGTGTGTGTGTGTGTGTGTGTGTGTGTGTGTGTATGTGTGCGTGTGTGTGTATGTATGGATCTATATATATGTGTGTGTCTATGTACATGTATATGTATGCAAATGTGTATATATGTATGTGGAAGCGCAATGGTCCAGTGGTTAAGGCAGCGGACTCGCGGTCGTAGGATCGTGGTTTCGATTCCCAGACCGGGCGTTATGAGTGTTTATTGAGCGAAAAGACTTAAAGCTCCACGAGGCCCCGGCAGGGGATGGTGGCGAACCCTGCTGTACTCTTTCACCACAACTTTCTCTCACTCTTACTTCCTGTTTCTGTTGTACCTATATTTCAAAGGGCCAGCCTTGTCACACTGTGTCACACTAAATATCCCCGAGAACTACGTTAAGGGTACACGTGTCTGTGGAGTGCTCAGCCACTTGCACGTTAATTTCACGAGCAGGCTGTTCCGTTGATCGGATCAACTGGAACCCTCATCGTCGTAACCGACGAAGTGTCACGACGACGATATATGTATGTGTATATGTATATATATGGTTATATATATATAAAGTTATATGTGTATGTCTATCTATCTTTATGTGTGTTTATATACATACATATATACATACATATTCCTCAGAAATGGCTACTCACGAGAAACAATTCAAACCACAAGTTCGACTTGTCATGGTTGTCTTCTTTTCTCATATATATATATATACTCTCGAGCCCCTAATGCGTAAACTAGAGAGGTTGAGGGGGTATCTAGTTTGGACTGGAATCCAGGAGAGCAGTTAAACGTGAGTTCAAGTGGTCGGCCCCTTTATAAAGGAATATGCAGAGGTAATATGATCAAAAATTAATCTGAAATAGTTGGTGGCGTCTGAATAAAGTTCATGCCATCAGCCAGTATCGTGGAGCATTGCACCAAGGGTCTGGAACGGTCTGTTGGACCTCATCGCAGGAGGAACCGAGCTGGCCTCACCTAGAAATGGGCTTAGAGCAAGCTAGTCTTGAAAAGTCGGACAGGGACGGTGAACGTGTACATCACATTGATTATATGTATTTATACATATTACGGTCTATTTATCGTTTACGTTCTATCATTCGTATTGTCCGACTGTTACAGGACTGTGTGCGCTAGACAACATTCCTGATGTCACATTTTGTCTACGCTCTTCCAAGAACTGTAACTCCGTCAAAAAAAAAACAAGGAAGACGCACTGGAGTAAAACTGCGAACGCGGTCATTCCTCTTCTAGGTATTTTTGAGAGGATTACGGTCTCGGTGCACGGCCCAAACTATTATCCAGAGCTTACTAAGATCTTCAACAAGAATTTGGCATCAAACAACCTGAGGAAAAGATAAAATGTTCATGGCAACAATTGTTGATGATAGGTTCCTTCATCACTTGTTGACTCAGGGTTAAACACAAACAAGAAATATGATAAGAAGAAGGCCCCCACCAAAATTATTCTATAGGATTATTGGATATTTACAAAATACAATGAGATTACTATTGAGCAGAAGGGCTGTATGTCTGTGTCCTACGGGGCTATTAATTAGCTCATTGTTGAGCAAAATAATATTAATTATTCTTAAGAACAAAAAAAAAGAGCGCTGTTAGATCTATGGATCGAATGCGAGAAGGCCTTTCATGGCTGGCTTACCAAGATGCTGAAAGTATATCAATTTGTATACAAGTGTGTGTGTGTGTGTGTGTGTGTGTGTGTAAAAACTGTAAGAGCAGCAAAAATAAATCTTTTGACTAAGAAACGAATAGAAACCAGAATATTTATAGCAAAAATACTAACGCATCCATAAATCACATTTGCACCACCAATCATAACATCTCTTTATATTCGACAAAATATACTTGGAAACACAAGAACGCAGCAAATCTGCTCAGCGTGCGCCTAGAAACACAACTGCTTTAAAGGCAAAATGAAACAGTCATGAATACGTGTGAGTCATTTGCTCACTTCGAAGAAGTCTTATGAAAATATGATAGATATTTAGCGCGCACACAAACACGTGCAAACATCACCAAATGGTTCACTCGATGACTGATACGATTTTTTTTTTTTTATGGTAAAATAATAATAGTGCTCTTGTTAGCGATATAGTAACTCTTTCTGACAGACAAACGGGACGAACTTCGAAGTCACTGTCACCTATTTTTTTGTAATAGCTCAACTAAAAGTATTGCGTAATCCTTCAGTTTAATGTTAGATTGTTTTTATTATCACTTGGCAACCCCACAAAAAACAAACAAGCAAGCAAAAACACACACACATACATACATACATACATACATACATACATATATATATATATATATATATACATCTATCTATCT
>NC_068984.1:10454563-10455514 GCF_001194135.2 Octopus bimaculoides
ACAAGATGAGCCAATCACATGCTAAGTATCGTAAAAGTTTTCCAATATATTTTCTAATCAAATTATTCATAACAGATGTTGTAAATTCTATAGAAAACACGAAGAGAATTTGAAATATTTGAAGAGAAGAATCTACGTGACTAGCACTACAATTCTCACTTACCAAAGTCTTTTCATTATAAAAATTTCCCTTCGATTCCGATCATTTTGAAATTCTTTTTCGCTTTGTTTGGATTGCACAGAAATCATTTATTTGTTCATTCTGTTTATCCTTATTTCAGACTCCAAATAATGGCAACAGTCACACACAGCACGCTTAAACGATGCATGTGTATATGCGTGTATATATAATTCATCTATAATAGGTATGTGTGTATGCATGCATGTATGTATGTATGTATTTATGTGTATACCTCAGTAATAAGAACCGAAAGAAATGTATGCAATACTATAGATAAGAAAAGACAGTTTAACCGGCTGTAGCCATTTTGTACGGGTAAACTTCGCTACAGCTGACTAAATTAAATCAACACAATAAATATATACATGTGCACACTCACAAGCACACTCAAAAGCACACACATACAAGCATATATGCATATACATATACATACATACGTACGTACCTACATACACATATACATACATACATACACATATACATACATACTTTCATACATACACATATACATACATACATACATACATACATACTAAACACTAACAAGCACACAAAACTTTCACATAAGCAGTGATGTAGACCACCTCTATCTAAAACTAAAACAACGCGGCAGAGGCTTAACATCGATCCGAAATGCCTTTGAATGTTGTATCATGTCCCCTCGCCAACATCTTTTAACCACCAAGTGTCGAAGTGCATCCCTTGACCAAGTTTGCATACATGAGGCTGATAACATCACAAGACTTGGAAAGCAGCTCCTTGAGCAGCAT
>NC_068984.1:10455524-10459808 GCF_001194135.2 Octopus bimaculoides
CACCACAAGACTTGGAAAGCAGCTCCTTGAGCAGCATTCTTTGTCTGATAACCTAGAATACATGCCCAAAGAAGTCGCACGACTCTACCGCAACGTATCATCAGACGAAAAGATGAGCCTATATGAGCAGAAGACCATGTATGGTTATGTTAGTAGAAAGCTCCGTGATGATAGTAACATCGATCATCAACGCAGTTTATTATGGACAAATAGCCGGATTACTACCTTCCACTTTGAAGGGTATTCGTTTGCAATCCAGGAATAGGAAATATCAACAAAGTGCATGATGCACAAAAGAGATGCAGGAAAAGCAGTAAAATGTGACAACCGATGCAGACTTTGTGGGGTTAAAACGGAAGGTATCACCCACGTCATAAGCAGTTGTCCGAAAATGTTATCATGGTGTTATCTACCGATAAGACATGATGTTGTAGCTAGGACACTATATAATGAAATCCGTCGGAAGGATAATCCCGAGGACAAAGAAATAAGAACCCACAGTATGGTAGAAGCTATAACCACTCATAATAAAAAGGAGTAGTGGTGGAATGTACCAGTGAAGACCTCAATAAAATGTAAGCACAACAGACCTGATATGATGATTTGGGATAGAGAAGAGAAACTGTGCACAGTTGTAGAAATTAGCTGCCCAAAAGTTCTTAACATAAAGCTGAAGATCAGTGAGTAAGAGAATAATTACGCTGAACAATTGTGTAATCTGCAGTTACTCTATCCAGATTACAAGTTCAGGTTTATTATATCTGTAATTATTGGGGCCCTGGAATATGTAACACACTGCCTAAATACCAATCTTGAAAAATTAGGTTTTTCAAAACCAGAAAGGAGAAAGCTAATTCGAAGACTACAGGTCTACCACATCACTGGAACTGTAAAAATCTGTCAAACTTTTCAGAAGTTTATCATGTCTAGATATTTAACTATATGCATGAGAATACATACATAAAACAAAACACACAAATCTACTCATATACATGCATACATCCATCCATCCATCCATCCATCCATCCATTCATCCATACATGCATGCATGCATACATACATACATACATACATACATACATACACACATACATACCGGCGTTCGGCCAAGCGTGATCTTTCTTTCTTGGCCGGCCGTTGAACGTGTAACATCGTTATTCCTCCTTGTGCCTGTGAAATCTTGTATCCCGGGTGTAAGGCCTTATTTCCATACACCCCAGCTAAATTTAATTCGTCCTTAGTCGAAAGACATCTGTTGTGATGTCCTGTTTTATTATTTTTATTGTATTTGTGTAACATTGTTCGTTGTTTTTCGGTTCTTGTTTTTTGTATACATTCACTGCTTTCTTCCAAGGAATCTAATGCTCTTAGCTTAGTTTTTCCTTGGGGCTGGCCAGACTGGAGCAATATCGAGAATAACCAGCCGAAATTGCAAGGATAATCTGGATCTCGACTGTCTGTGTTTTCTTTGTATCGTCTATCTGTATGTTTTGTCCCTTTCGTGTATCACCTAACTGTTTCGATGTTTTGCGTCCTTGTCCCATTTTGTATTATTTATACACATACATACATACATACATACATACATACATACATACATACATACAAAAGTACTCTGTTGTTGTTGAAATTACAATGAAGAAGCCTTGCTTTCTGGTTAAAAGTGAACAATGACATACATACATACATACATGTTTGCATGTTTGCATCACCGTTGAAAACATTACTGTTTTATCTTTTTCTTATATGATTATCTTTTGCATATTCTCCTTGCGTTTCTCTGATGTATTTTGTAATAATAAAGTCAATAAAACTATCATGAATGTTTCTGAACTTTCATGCGTTATCTTCAGGGGGACGTTGATGATTTTTGCAGTCTTTCTATAATGGGGAAGGCGATATTTTCACCATTAGATTAAAACGCAATCAATCAGACGTTTATTCTTGTTTGTCTCTAATGTATATTGTAAGCATGTTGATTTTTTAGCAATGTACTGTGCTAAGAATATTGCTTTCATCGTTAATCTCCACATCTGTGATGGTCTTTCCGTGGAGTGTAAATGTGTTGCCCTTTAATGTTTTCCGTTTACACCAAAAACATAAATAACGAATATACTTACATGGAGATTGCAAATTTGCACAAAGGTACAAATGTCAATATTAAAATCCTTGATTAAAAAGGCATTTAGATTCTGCTATAGGAGAACTTAAAATGATGTACTAGATAAAGAATTCCACGATATAAAACGAACACTTCTTAAACTAAATAGACCAAGGCATAGAACATTACCAGCATAAATATGGCGCAATAAATACATCGGACGCGTTAAAGATACACAAACCACACATCAAAGTGTATTCGATGAAAAGGTAATATTTATTCCCAATGAAAAGTGGATGTCATGTAAGAACACGTTATTTATCACGAGAGAACCTCTTACATGGACTTGTGGTGCATATAAGCACTCGTGCTTAGATCGCGAGCGATGGATAATCGTCCGCTATCACCGCTGGAACTACCAGATCACATGATTTCGGCCTTCCTTGGTCCTGTCAATGACAGACATCCGTGGCTAGAGATAGCAGCGATTTCCCAACAAGTCTATATGAGCAGTATTCTGTGTTCTAACACAACATCCACTCTTGAGTGGGGATAGATATTATCCTTTGGTATTAACACTGCTTCTGTTGCAAATAATTATTCTTCAATAAGCCTACTGGCTATTTTGCGATACCAGTGCCTGAATAGAAACCGAGATTCTATGCATATTGCTGACGGAGGAATTGCTGGTATATTTAGCTTCAGGCGTCTACCATTGACAAAACACAGGAAGGCTGAAATCATGGAGTCTAGTAGTCGCTATTGATTATTTTTTTAATAAGCCTACTGGCTATTTGCGATACCAATGCTTGAATATACAATGAGAATCTATGTATATCTCTGACGGAGGCATCGCTGCTAACTCTAGCCACGGACGTCTGCGATTGACAAGGCCAAGGAAGCCCGAAATCACGTGATCTGGCAGTTCTGGTGATGGTAGCGGACGATTACTTTCTGCTTGCGATTTAAACACAAGTGCTTATATGCATCATAAGTCCACATGAGAGGTTCTCTCATGGTATGTAACCCAGTATTCTTTGTTCTAACACAACATCCACTTTTAAGTGGAGATAAATGTTACCTTTTGCTATTAAAACTGCTTCTGTCACTATTATGTATTCTATAAATTAAATGCATAATAGCACTCCACAGACACGTGTACCCTTAACGTAGTTCTCGGGGATATTCAGCGTGACACAGTGTGACAAGGCTGGCTCTTTGAATTACACAACAGAAACAGGAAGAAAGAGTGAGAGAAAGAATACAGCAGGATTCGCCACCATCCCCTGCTGGAGCCACATGGAGCTTTAGGTGTTTTCGCTCAATAAACACTCACAACGCCCGCTCTGGGAATAGAAACCGCGATCCTATGACCGCGAGTCCGCTGCCCTAACCACTGGGCCATTGCGCCTCCACCTTCCAATCAATAACAAACCACAAACATATAAACCTGGTGACAAGCTACTAATGACCAAAGTCGCGAATGAATTCGATCGTAAATGGGTAAGTTTGAAAGTTCATAGCTCTAGCTGCTACATTGGCTATACTGTTACAAAACTCTTCTACCGACACATCAAGGATTTACCAGATGTAATTGCAAAACACTATGCAACGCAACACACAAGAAATCAGGACAAAGACATTAGTGGAAAAGACATCTATACTCTACAGAAAGATCACGATTAACAATGATGGTAGTACTCATAATAGTTCACAATGCTAAAATAAACACACACATAACATAGATTAGAGGAATATAAATAGCTGACTGATGACATTATCTGAAAATCAAAACTTCAAATTCTGATGGTAAAGCTTACAATGTGATTGGTGTAGACATAACCTTCGGAATGCAACACACTCCAGCATCAAACCATCCTGAAAATGAGTGTGAAAACTGAGAAACATCGATGATGGATGTGATAACTTTATTTCAAATAAACTTCTAGAACCAGTTGTGTTCTCAATATGTCTAAAAGAAAAGCGATTTTCCATAATCACACGGAGATAGATAGATAGATAGATAGATAGATAGATAGATAGATAGATAGATAGATAGATAGATAGATAGATAGACAGACAGACAGAAAGCGAGAAAGACAGACAGACAGATAGACAGACAGACAGATAGGTAGATAGATAGATAGATAGATAGATAGATAGATAGATAGATAGATAGATAG
>NC_068984.1:10460107-10461327 GCF_001194135.2 Octopus bimaculoides
AATAAATGGGGAGGTTATCCGTGGAAAGAAAAACCTACGAAAAGACCACGGTAACCTCGGTCTTTAGCGTTACAGTTAAATAAAATTTCTTTTATTTAAGCAAGAAACGTGAGTAACTCTCTGTTTACAAAATTTTAAAACGTTTTATAGAATCATGGTCAAGGTGGCTTCGTCATTTATACGTGCCATTCTTGCTACATGTATCCATCTTTTTTCGAAACATTTGCTAGACAACACTTGCCTCTCTACTCTCTAGATAGATAGATAGATAGATAGATAGATAGATAGATAGATAGATAGATAGATAGATAGATAGCCAGCCAGAGAGACCGACGCATACATACGTTTGAATTTACAAGTAAGTTGTGGGATGCACACCTATAGCTGTATACTCAGCATTAACGTTGTGCTGGATTTGCACAGACTGCACCGTACATTAGACAAACACCTTCTGCTATAGACTATGGTTGACCAATTCCTTATGAGTGAAATTTGGGAGACGGAAACTGTGTGTCACCAGTGTAATCTTCATTCTAAATCCGATAATAAGAGACACAGTAAGATAAAAAGTAAACACACACACACACACACACACACACACACACACACACACACATATTGAAGAGTTTGAGAAGTTTCATGTGAGTAAATTTGTGGACTTTATCACGGTATTTACATTTCTATGAAAATATACTACCGGTTCCCATCACTTAAAAACACGGTTTAGTCATGCTGAAATGAAAGGAAAGATAAATAGAAATAAATTAAATGAAATTAATCTGCCATGATATCAGTTCTGGAAGTAAAAATGTTTTTCTTACAGGGTACTGGTGTTTGGTTTGCTTCTAATTGTTGTTGGGAGGTGATGGTAGCAGTAGTAGGAATAGCTATCAGTATGTATGTATGTATGTATGTATGTATGTATGTATGTATGTGTACGCATGTATCTATATACTATTTGTATATAAAAAATGTATACGTGCGTTTGCGTGTATGTATGTATATATGTATGTATGTGTGTGTGTATATATGTATATATATATATGTGTGTGTGTGTGTGTGTGTCTGTTTTTCTCTCGCTGTTCTCTCTCCCTTTCTCTTTCTCGCTCTCTCCCTGAAAATACGTACGACTATTTTTTGTAACCTTTCTCTCTTACTCTATCGCTCGACCTGGTTTACGACGAAGAATACAACTTGAATATGTTACTTGTAATAGTATA
>NC_068984.1:10461800-10462599 GCF_001194135.2 Octopus bimaculoides
TATATATATATATATATATATATATATTCCGGATACATGCACTGTTTACTAGTAAACATGTATATGCATCTTAACGTATAAGTAGTGGTTGATATGGTATTGCATGTATTTAAATATCTCTTACTTCTCCCTCTCCTCCCTGCCATTATCTTCCCTCTTTCTTCCCCTCTCTTTCCTACCCCTTCTTTATTTTTTCATTCCTTTTATCTCCTTATCGTCTGCTTCTACATTTTTGTTTCTTTCAGTTTTTGTTTTTTTCACTTTTTTTTCAAGCACGTAATTTGAATATCGAAAGATTATATTATTTTCAAACACGGTTTTAGTTGCCAAGAGGAAGTGATAGACATCTTAGGCAAGTAAGACGTCTGTCTTCATCACACAAAACAACACTAATATCTCTTCACAGTACATTCTTATACTAGATAAAGTGACGACGGTAGTAGTCGAATGGATAAACTATCAGTATTCATTTTGCCTCCAGGGAGAGAGTAAATTCACTTATCATGTTAATACTCTTGAGAGAACAGCATACGCATCACAGCATTATATTTCTTCTTCTCATTCCCCCCACACACACTTCATCCTGCTTCATCCGTCCTTCGCTAAAATTTAAGGCCTTGTATTTGCCTAATCAAGTGAAATTCTACAGAAATCGTGTTATATCGATCAATGCTCGATTTGTATTCAGAATGATTTCGTTTCAAATAATGATAATAACAATAATAATAATAATAATAATAATAATAATAATAATAATAATAATAATAATAATAATAATAATAATAATAATAATAATAGT